>NC_134813.1:23744741-23747241 GCF_046742065.1 Oratosquilla oratoria
GTGTGTGTGTGTGTGTGTGTGTGTGTGTGTGTGTGTGTGTGTGTGTGTGTGTGTGTGTGTGTGTGTGTGTGTGTGTGTGTGTGTGTGTGTGTGTGTGTGTATGTGGATTTCCTTAAACCGTTGACCACCCAGGAAGTGTTAGAACTCGGGACCTTCACTCTGTGGGTCATTAGCCCCCAGGTGGCACTGACGTCAGGAATGCGAGTGCCAAACCCAAGCGGGACTCGAACCTCCAAAGCACATTCAATGTTAGTAAACTGCGAACATTTACAATGAAGTTGAGAAATGCAGCCTTCGAAAATACACACACACACACAGGATGGAAAAATATATACATGTGCATAATGAGTTAAAAAGTCCAAACAAAAAAAAAGAAGAAGCATTCCCTCGCATATAAATAATGAAATAATTGAAGTGTATGAAATCATCAAAGAAATATGGTCCATCTCCATAGCAACCTGTAGTTCCAGCCACACCTTTCCGGCACAGTGGCAGACTTCAGAAACTTTGTTAAGACTAACTTCAGATAACTGTATTATGCTGGTGGGTCTAAGGCGTGTCTACCCTCTTTCCAGGCACAGATTCCAGATGATTTTATTAGACAGATAGACAGACACACATATATACACATACAGACAAGAGAGAAGAGGCAGGAGAGAGACAAAGAGAGAGAGAGAGAAAAGGAAAGAGAGAGAGAGAGAGAGAGAGAGAGAGAGAGAGAGAGAGAGAGAGAGAGAGAGAGAGAGAGAGAGAGAGAGAGAGAGAGAGAGAGAGAGAGAGAGAGAGAGAGAGAAACAGACCCGGCGTTCGAGTCACGACCAAGCAATGTACGACACCCTTACCCCCACCCCCACCCCCCACCCCGAACCTGCAACAAAAACTGCAATGAGAGCTAATTACTATATCAAACTATCAGGTGACCTGGCAATTAATGCTTTCAATGTTGGGTCGTTATTACAGCCGTTGCACACTCCCTCCAAACCACTCCCTCCACCTCCCCCTCTCCCACACTCCCTACCTCATCACCCAGTCCCTGTGCAAACAGTTCTCCCACGCCTCATAACACTTCCCACTTGACTAATAATCCCACATGGAGTTCCTTCTTGCAAACCTCCTACATACAAATCCTATGAGTTCTTTCTTCTCTTGCTTCATCAGGGTCCTTCTCATTACTGTCCCCATCTTCTTCCTCGTCCTCATCCTCTACCTTCTCCTCCTTTTCTTCCTCTTCCTCCTCCAACTCCTCTTCTTCCTCATCCTCTACTTTCTCCTCCTTATCTTCCTCTACCTCCTTCAACTCTCTCTTCTTCCTCATTCTCTAACTTTTCATCCTTATCTTCCTCTTCCTCCAACCTTTCTTCTTTGTTCTCTTCTTCCTAATCGACCTCTTAATCCTCCTCCTCTTCCTCTTCCTCCTCTTTCTCCTCCTCCTCCTGACCTTCTCCTCCCTGTAGATCCTCTTACTAAGCCTTCAACATATAAATAGCGTCCTTCCCTCCTCCTCCTCCTCCTCCACTCCTCCTACCTATAAAAACAGGCTCCACAGTTGCCTACACCACCCTGACCACAAAAATCAACACCACCACTCATCACTGTAGTCTCTGTCCACACCATTTCCAACACCACCACTACCGCCACCACTTTCACCATCCCTCCAACACTATTCTGACATATTTCACCATTACCTACAGCCCACCATTACCGTAATTATCACCATAATTATTATATCCACCACTACGTGCATCACTATCAACATGACCAACATTTTCACTAGGTCCGAATCTCGCCATAATTATCACCACTATCTGGCCGATATCACCACAACCTTCCAACTCGTTTTCACTCACGCCACTTCCAACTACTAGAACCAGTAACACCAAAACTATTACCATTGCCAATATTACTTTGACCAACACTAATTTGAAATATCGAACTCATGTGCTCTTCTTTTGAATAGTTCAACTGTCCTTAGCCGCACTTCAGCCTTCATAAAAAGAAAAAACAGAAGAAAAATATTAGATGAAAAAATAAAATGAAATAAAAATAATCTATTGGATACAACCATCCATGTACCTTTCTTAAAAAAAAAATATATATATATATATATATATATATATAAATAATAATAATAATAATAACAATAATAATAATAATAATAATAATAATGATAAATAAAAAATAATAAACAAATAATAATAATAAATAATAAATAATGATGAACAATAATATCGATAAAAAATTCCCCAATTCCATAAAACTACAATCCGAATCGCTACACCACAGACCGGGCCCACTTAGTAACCTCCGTAGGAAACTATCGTAGCCATTTCCCAAGTCAGTCAGTGAAGCTAATAGCGTTTTTCTAAATATCATTAACATTCTAATCTAACTTGGACCTCCGAACTGGTAGTCTTTATCTTTTATACGGTCGAGTGCTCTTGCTTCTCATTTCGATGTCCCGAGTTCGATTCTGGGTGGATGTCATCCCATTGTTAGAGGT
>NC_134813.1:23752241-23787241 GCF_046742065.1 Oratosquilla oratoria
AAAAAAAAATCGCACAACCACAACAGCAACAACAAGCCACCGATCCAGCTCGGGGTTCTTCTTCGTAAGTGGAGCCGTGCATCTCTGAAAACCCAATTTGATTCGAGCAATATTGCCGATGTTGTCCGATAATGCCTTGAGCGGGACCCACAGGGAGGTTCGATGTCTGCAAAAGTCTTCTAAGCTAACGCTCCGAGAATTATCTGTTTATGCATTACCTCGCACCAATACATAGGTTAATAGGAAGCGTTCGAACCCAGGTACTGATGAGTATTTAGTTGATTGTTTTTTTAAGTACTTGGAAAGTGATATGCGCATGAGGTCCCGCATTCTCATTGGTCAAACTTGACGAGATAGAAACAAGAAGAGATAGAGTTAGACAAAGAGACAGACAAAGAGACAGACGGATATACGACACACACATAGTGAATGCGAGAGAGAGAGAGAGAGAGAGAGAGAGAGAGAGAGAGAGAGAGAGAGAGAGAGAGAGAAAGGAGAAAGAGGAGAGAGATAGAAAGAGAATGAGAAGGAGAGAGAGAGAGAGAGAAGGAGAGAGAGAGAGAGAGAGAGAGAGAGAGAGAGAGAGAGAGAGAGAGAGAGAGAGAGAGAGAGAGAGAGAGAGAGAGAGAGAGAGAGAGAGAGAGAGAGAGAGAGAGAGAGAGAGAGAGAGAGAGAGAGAGAAGAGGAGAGAGATAGAGAGAGAGAGAGAGAGAGAGAGAGAGAGAGAGAGAGAGAGAGAGAGAGAGAGAGAGAGAGAGAGAGAGAGAGAGAGAGAGAGAGAGAGAGAGAGAGAGAGAGAGAGAGAGAGAGAGAGAGAGAGAGAGAGAGAGAGAGAGAGAGCACATACAAGTTTTTACAGGCCATATCACGTGCGTGGTGGTATCACGTCGTCTTCAGTTTTCAACTGTTTCTATATATGGTTGGCTTCAATGAAACAACTTTTCAAAAATCACCGCCACTATTTCTAAATACTCTCTAAAACCGGACTAATTCTTTGTTTCACTACGATGGCGTGACAAAATCGAACTCGGGTCTCTCGAGGAGGAAGAGGAAGAGGAGGAGGAGGAGGGGAAAGAGGGAAAAAGAGGAGAAAGAGGGCGCGAGGGGGAAGAGGAGGAAGAGAAAAAGGGTGAGAAATAAGAGGTGGAGGAAAAGGGGGAAGAGGAGAGGAGAAAGGAGGAAGAAAGAGGAGGAAGAGGAGAAAGATTAAAAAGAGGAGGAGAGAGAGGAGAAAAAAGTGGAAGAATAGGAAGAATAGGTAAAATAGGAAGAACAGGAGGAAGAGGAAGTAGAGAATGAGGATGTGGTACAGAATCTACAGGAGGAAAATAAGAAGAAAGAGGAAAAGGAAGAGGAAGAGGAAGAGGAGGACGAAGAGGAAGAGGAGGAGGAAATATTTACTAAATGAACTGGAGGTAATACTTTTGGTGTAGTTAGGTTGTGGTGATGATGGTAATGGTGATACTGATAAAGAGAGTGATGGTGGTAATGATAATGGTAAAGATGGTGATGGTGTTAGTGAGGAATATGGTGGTAACGATGGTGAAGGTGATAATGGTGATGGTGATGGTGGGAGTGATACTAGAACTGTCGATACCAAGGACACCATCCCCTTTATTTCCTTGTCCTAAAACTCACCAAAACTCCCTTAGCGAGGAAAGACCTCAACAGAGGAAGCTGAGGCATTCGAGGAGGGAGGAGGGAGGGAGGAGGGAGGAGACGTAAGGGAGGGGAAGGTTAGGGGGGAGGGTTCCCCCCTCTTCCCTCCCCCCCACTCCCCAGCGAGGGGTTACCCCAACACACTAAAATAATAAACCTTTCCTGCGAGCGTGCCATTTTATTCACGGGTCTCCGTAGTAATAATGCCCGCCGTGGCACAGCAGTGGCACAGCAGTGGCACAGCAGTGGCACCCCACCCCAGGCACTTCCTATGGGTGCCATGGCGTGGCACAGCCTCTCATAGATACTTGGCACTAGATCACTAGAAAATCAACTCTAGAACTGGTATTTCTATGTTGTATTATATGGAACTTGGTACTAATTTATAACCCATAGGAACATCACTTTCCGAATCACAGCTAGGAAATCAGCTCTAGAACTGGTATTTCTAGTGAGTATCATATGTAACTCAATAATCTATTACCCATAGGAATTTCATTCTCAAAAATCACAGCTAGAAAATTAGCTCTAGAACTAGCATTTTTAGTTTGTATTATATTACTAACAAGCCTGTATTATATTATTAACAAGCTTGTAGCATTTCTAGTTTGTATTATATTTTTAACAAGCCTGTAGACACTTCGTATTCTAGATCACAGCTGAAAAAAACAAACTAGAACTTAGAATTCTAGTGTTGAATAGGTGGAACTTAGTATTGATTTGTTTGTAAAAATAAAATAAATTATGTCAAATCTAATGATTATTATGTGAAACTTAGTCGTTACCTTGTTTACAAAGGTGATAAAAATAGTGAAGTTGAACATACATGTTAAGTTTTAACTTGGTTAGCTATATCAACGCCATACTGCGTTCTGTGTTTCATAGTGCCTGTTTGACGAACAAAGTTAACCTTTATAAAGTTCTGGTGTCCTTGATGTATCTCTCCTTAATCATCTATTTCGTGTAATATTTTCCTCAAAAGATAGAAACGCAGGTTACTGCCAGTCAATAACAACTCAAACTCTTGAGGACTTTTCTTTCCATTATTGGAAATTTTCGGATAACTGAGCTTCCCAATAGGGAAAACTATCTATTCCATCCTTGCTACCCACAATCAAAACTCTCCTAAACCTCGGACCTGGAACGCCGGATGCAGACCTCGAGCCTCGAACGCTGGACCGAGACCTAGACCTCGGACCTCGAACGCCGGACCGAAACCCAGACCCCGGACCTCGAACGCCGGACCGAGACCCAAACCCCGGACCTCGAACGCCGGACCGAGACCCAGACCCCGGACCTCGAACGCCGGACCGAGACCCAGACCCCGGACCTCGAACGCCGGACCGAGACCCAGACCCCGAACCTCGAACGCCGGACCGAGACACGTACCCCGGACCTCAAACTAATCCCGTGGCCCAAATTCCCACATGGGAGCTTCTGGAACCCCTAAACCCCAGAGGTCCAATTTACAGCCCCAAATCCGAAATAACAAATCCAGATCAGAAATCCTGCAAATCCGCCCTCCCGGTCCAGAACCTGGATCCGGTGGGTTGCTGCAACGGGTATCAAGTAATGTGAATTCCGTGGCCTTCAAAACACTGCTATGTTTTCACACACAATATTTGACCCACCAACCAACCAACCAACCAACCAACCAACCGGTAGACTGAGGCCATACCGACGGACCGACAAGCCCCCACGCCAACTACCACCTACCACCATCACTATAGACTACGTAAACTTCAAACCTACGTAATACCATCATCATCTGTGCACTTACGGTAGTCATCTGGGAGGAATGAGAGACTCTCCCAGATTGGTGGACGCTATCGGAGTAATGATAAGGGGATAGTACTGCAGTACGAAGACAAAGGAATTGGCCCGGGTACATGCACCATTTTTTACCACGATATACGTTCATGTATACTGTATGTGTATATATATATATATATGTATATGTATGTATATATATATATGTATGTGTATATATACATATAACAGCACACACACACACACACACACACACGCACACACACACACACGGACAAGCACACACACATACACATGTATTCCTATGACACCGCGAACGTGTTCTTAGGTCCGGTGACACGACCAGGTGGAGCCATTTTCTTAGAAGCCGATGACAAACATTAAAAGTACTGCGAAATTCATTCATACATATGGCGTCGCTTGTTACTCACAAGTATCAAAAGGTACTCGTCAGAATATATAATGCAATGGCATAGAGTATTATGCTCAAGATGAAAATCGAGAGCGAGAGAGAGAGAGAGAGAGAGAGAGAGAGAGAGAAAGACAGAGAGAAAACACCGTCACGAATGCAACATCCCTTCACCTGAATAAAATCGTCTAATCTTGAACATAGATAAAAATATAGAGATGAGGGAGAGGGAGAGAGAGAGAGAGAGAGAGAGAGAGAGAGAGAGAGAGAGAGAGAGAGAGAACGAAACCCGCAGGTCTGTCGTGCTATACTTTTGTTTACAAGACAGATGTGGCCCAATGAAGCATGCAATAACAACACCGATCATGTACACAGACGTGACCTTCTCATGACACCAAGCCTCGCTGGCTTCTATACACAATTATCTGACCCCTTGCATACTGTGTGGTACTCCTCTCCCTTCTTTCCGGCTTTCGGCAAGTGATTCTATTCATCTCCGTGGTACCCCAGCGCATAGCGAACGTGTCTCTCTTGATTAACTACTTCCGTGCCGGATGTAATTCTTTTTTTTATTATTATTATTTATGTCCATATGGAAATCCGTTCTTCTCAGTAAACCTCATTTCGGTAATACTTGGGCAGTGACGATGATTCTTACATGCCGGCGAGTGATTTAATTCAGGTGCAAGGGCTTCCCATCACTCTTCACCCGGGATTTGATGGTTTAAGCCTCAACTAAAAATTTTCGGAAATCTGATATTGAAAACCCAGAACATCAGCGCAATGAAAGCCATCGTCAAGGAAGCCAACATCAAACGAGAAGAAACGATGATAAAACTGAAGAAAAGTGCTAAACTTTTCGAAATAGTCTCGGGAATAGTTGTGATGCCACAATAACGTGAACGAAAATAAAGTAAAGAAAAACCACGAAACCGGTGAAGAGTTGCGGGAATATTTGAAATGACGTCACGATAAAGAATTTTATAAAAGTAAAAAAAAAAATAATAATAAAAAAATAAACGGCAAAATTGCAGAAACTGTTAGGAACAGCAATCACAGAAGTACCAAACTCGCCTTCCTCTCCTTGCATCATATGCCACATCGTTCCGAGAACCTGACTATACATTGCAAAAACTATTTACATTTTCTCAATATGTTTAACTGTCACACTTCACGGATACCGCTTAGTCACACCAACAGAGCTGATTACACCAGTTCCACACCAAGACACAAAACGTTACACCAATTCCACACCAAGACACAAAACGTTACACCAATTCCACACCAAGACACAAAACGTTACACCAATTCCACACCAAGACACAAAACGTTACACCAATTCCACACCATGACACAAAACGTTACACCAATTCCACACCAAGACACAAAACGTTACACCAATTCCACACCAAGACACAAAACGTGAACACATCACCAAACAGAATCAAACCACCACTGTGAGCTACTCAGGTTGTATCATCACCCCAGAGAATAGTCCGGTCCTGCAGTCGACCAGGAATGCTTACCTCAACTAAAGTCCACTTGCCCTATTTCACTAAACGAACTGTCTCCTTAGAATACTTTTACCTCATTATACGAACACGTTTTCACCTAGTTATACGAGCACATAAGGGTTAATATCCCATTGTTCCTACGATTATGATCCCATGAATTTGAATATCGTTCAGCGACATTACTTTCGTCACCGGAACGTGCGAAGAAAAAAGAAAATCGTATCTATAACATAAGACAATCGTCAGTCTACGCAAGTCGTACTCCTGACTTTATTAAAGTATTACAATGATGACAAGATCGCAAAGGTCTCCTGCACTACACGATCCATTGGTATACGAAAACTTCACTATAAGATCGACCAATAACAATACCTTTACCTCACTATACGTTTGGTATATTCCTATTTCACCACAGGTAGGCTAAGTAGACGGATATTCCCTTTTTTTTCAAGATAATCACTGTCTTTTCTTACGAGTTTAAAACTTTCATATACAATCATTCCCCTGGCGTTTTACTACGCCTTCAAGGACACCTAGGTAACAAGGAAATCTTAAAATTATTTCAAATGACTACCAGTCTTTATTCTGGCTAAACCTACTCCCCCACCCCCCCACACACACCGATCTCATTCACCGAGGGGGTGGGGGGGTGGGGGGGAATTTACCGAGTTAAGATGGTTAAAAACTTCCTCCTCTCCCCTCTCTCTCTCCCCTCGTCCTGTTCCCCTCTCCCTCTTCTCCCTCTCCCCCTCCCCCTCCCTTTCCCAGGATTCTGACGTCAGCGTTTTTGCTTTAATCCCCTCTGCATTTTTTTTTACTTCACTTCTCATATATTTCAACCTTTTTTCATCAAATTTCCCCCCACCCCCACCTTTTCCCCTTTCCCTTCCCCCTACCTCCTCCCCACTTTGTTTTCTATACAGATTCCACACCATAATTTGCTCTCTTTCTATCTCTCTCAAACAACCTCCTGCCTTTTTAGTCTTAACACATGATATGGCGTTTCCTTTTATGCACAAATGTAAAGCTATTTTTCAAAAGCAGATAATTTTACAGAAACCTTGGGGATATATATTGCCACAGGTTTCAAACTCTCACTCTTCTCCTCCTTCCTCTTCTCTCTCTCTCTCTCTCTCTCTCTCTCTCTCTCTCTCTCTCTCTCTCTCTCTCTCTCTCTCTCTCTCCTTTCAAACGCTTCATCCTTTGCTGTTCTTCGGCTGATCATATCGTCTGAAGTTAGTCAGAACTAACAGAGAGGAATGTGGTGATGCTGGGAGATCTTTCCATTTTCCCCTTCCTCTTTCTCCACCTCCACCACCACCACCACCACTACCACTACCACCACCACCACCAACAACAACTACTACTAATACTACCACTACAATATCTGAATTCAACGAAGAGGGCGCAACGCAACCCATCATCTAACTCCTTCTTCTCTTGCTTCTCCAATTCGTCCTTCTTATCTTTCAACTCTGTCTTCTCCTTTTATCTTTCCTAGCCCCTCCTCGTAATGCCCCAATCGTCTTAACGACAAACAAATCTCAATATGAGTGGTTACATATCTATCAACATAACAAGGAGATACTATTCAATCAATACAAACAACCATGCGAGTACGAAACCTTTATTAGTACAATGTTCCGATTGTTACAGCTTTATTATTGCATAGTAGTGGTATACATACCTGAGAATTTATTTTCAGATATCACTACTATGTGCTTGATAAAACTATATCAGGCAAAATGTCCTGCGAATAAAGGCTTCGTCCGTATATGGTGTTTATACTGAAAGAATTGTCGGTAACTGTCAATTTCATAAATAAATTATTCTCCCTGATACAATATATGATTAAGGTGACATCCTCCCGCTTCCCCGTCCCCCGTTACATCTGTCTCAACTCTTCCGCACTGTCTAGCGCACCCTGTGCTCCACCTAACTATTTTATTCAGTCAGGCAAACTCCCTCGACTACCAAAATATGAAGAATAATATATGAAAAAGGAGAAAGAAAAAGGAACACAATAACGGCATAAATGTCAGAAAAGCTGCGAACAAAGCAGAGGAAGAAGAAGGAGGAAGAAGAAAAGGACGTCTCAGAAATGTAATTCAAGTTAGAGAGAGTAAAAAAATAAATTAATAATAAAGATAAAAAAGAAAATGAAGTCGACAGCAGGCTGTAAACAGGAAGAATGAAAAGTAGAAGAACGCTGGAAATGACGAAGAAGGCATAAAGAAAACTAGAAGAAATTCATCAAAAACTGCCAACAAATGAGCAAAGTAAAACATGACTTTCGAAATAATTATTATACGCTTTAAACACTCCTTGATAAACATGTCAGCTATGCGTGCAGACGCGCGCGAGTGTGTGTGTGTGTGTGTGTGTGTGTGTGTGTGTGTGTGTGTGTGTGTGTGTGTGTGTGTGTGTGTGTGTGTGTGTGTGTGTGTGTGTGTGTGTGTGTGTGTGTGTGTGTGTGTGTGTGTGTGTGTGTGTGTGTGTGTGTGTGTGTGTGTGTGTGTGTGTGTGCACTAACATCACATGTTTACATAGAAGGAATGGTCAGATATGCACGTATACACAGGTTTGTTCGACTCGAAAAATCTTCTCATTACGTAAATTCTGTAATGCGAAACGTCACCGTATCAAAAGACGTGTCTCGCACCAGAATGTAGGAGGAAGAGGAGGAAGAGGAGGAGGAGGAAAGGGAGGAGGAGGAGGAGGAGGAGGAGGAGGAGGAGGAGGAGGAGGAGGAGAAAGGGGACGAGGGGAGGAGGGGAGCATGAGTGGATGAATGTGGTGGAGGAGCTGGAAGAGAAACGAGAGGAGTGAATGAAACATGAGTGCGAGACGTGGGTGGAATAAAAGGAGGAACGAGAGAAAGAATAATAAGATGAGGGTGAGGAGGAAGAACAGGAAAATAAGAAAGCGGAAGTAAAGGAGAAGGGCAAGGAGGGGAGGATGAAGATGAGTATGGAGGAGGAGGAGGAAGAAGAGAAGAAAGATGAGAAGTATGAGGAATAAGGAGAATTGAGGAGGCGTAAGCGAGACGAAGAGGAGAAAGAGGAAGAGGAGGAGGAAAAGGAGGAAAGGAAGAGGAGGAAGGGTAAGATACAACTCATGATGAGCACATGGGAATTCAAAAGTGATAAGTACTTGCAGATTCGAAAAAAGAAAAACACACAAAAAAAAGAAAAAAAAATCGCTCATTTACATACATATTCCATTAATAGAAGTTGAACGTGCATAAGGAAAACACCTATGTCTTGAAGTATAGCCAAGAATTCACCATCAGATAATCAGCGTTCTTTTTGTTCAGTTTTTGGCCCCTTTTTTTCGTCCTTTTCGGGTTTAGGGACCCTGGGCCGCACTCAGTCTAGCGGCTCGGGTAATGGGTGATAGCTTCGTACCCGAAGATAGATTATTCCTTTTGGATATAAATTTGGTGTCTGCAGAACCTTCCAGGTGTACATACGGACCATAGAGTCCGGAAGAACGGCCCGGAAACTTCATCCCAAGAGGTCCAAAGTCATTGGATGATTATTTTTGGGTATAAATTCGGTGTCTGCAGAACCTTCCAGGTGTACATACGGACCACGAGGTCCGCAAGGACGGCCCGGAAACTTCATCCCAAGAGGTCCACAGTCGTTGGCGGCCCCTACAAGCCGACCAATCACAGGAAGGCAAGGCGTAGTCAAGAGGGGCAACCCACATGTCCATTTTGGGAAACTCACTATAAGTTTTTGCCCGGATGCAGTCAAGATTTTAACAACTTTATCTCGATGTCCTCGCTCCATCATCCCAGACACCAACTGTCTTTTTTTTCGGAATCATCTTGTACATATTCCCTCGACTGTCTTGTAACTGACTCCACTTGATAACTTCACTGACATTACAACTACAGAACTACCAGGAACTACAGTTACTATCACTCCTAGTGCTCATAATTCTACAACGAATAGTATTCTTCCTTTGCGATTATATCACTACATACTGCTAATCTCATGATGACAATTGGTAAATCGTTTCTGAATACAAGTGCTTATGTAACTTATCCCACAACCAATGTTACTATTAAACAGTACTACAGCAGTCAATATGCAAGTGGCAAGGGTTCCAGCTTAGTACATTATTCTCACTTCAACATGTGTTGCTTAGTCTTTGTGGTCCCTTACATGACCGTTCTGTCCCCTGTGGAGCGGTACACACTCTTGTTGATACACTCCTGTTAGATGGAGCTGTCGTTGTCCCATCTCACAAAGGACAGTTTGACGACTAAAACTAGGGGTCCTTTATGTCAACCACTATATTAGTAACATCATTCCTTATAACTTCATTTACACACACATACAAAAAAAATACAAAGGTCAATCATGTCCCTCATAAACAAACCGTATAAAGGTAATACATTTTCTTTAGTCCAGATACAAAAAAAAAAAAAAAAAAAAAATGAGTGGAACTGACGAAGAATCTGCCAAAGAACTTTGGGTCTCCAAAAAAAAAAAAAAAAAAAAAAAAAAAATCGTCCCTGTTTGAAGATCCTACATCTATTCTTCTACGGCGAGCCAACAACCCATCTCCTCTACAAGAGCCCTACTCTACATCCCCATAAAACGCTTCCTCTTACAACACCACCCCCATACGTATACATAACACCCACGACCCCGATCTCTCCACCCATAAACTACGACCATAAGCCCATCCTCCAACATGTTCTTCCCCATAACGTTATCAACCATCACTGCTTACGTATGGTTCAATCCCATGTTACCTATCTTATCTAACCCCCCATACCCCAAAAAAGTAATAAAAAAAAATCTACGGAATCAAATCATTGGACTATACCACGGTTTTATCAGGCTTCATCTATCTTGCCCACTCAACCATGCACTAGACATAATCTTTGCATGTCTCTCTAAGATAGCATTCTTCCTTACTCTCCTTTACATACTGAAGGCATTTATTTTTCTTAGTGGGGTCACCATGATTATATTGCGCCAACTATATATATATATATATGTGTATATATATATATATATATATATAATATAAATATACACACACACATCTATATACATATACATACGTATGTGTGCGCGTGTATGCATGTATATTCATATATACATATTTAATTTGAATATTACGTATATAATGAAGATATGTCGTATTTCACCAGAACTGTGAATATTCAATCTCCAGTAATTTTTTCTCTGCCCCAATCAATACTAACACTGTCACCGTAAGCCAAAAAACGATTGGCTTGATTTCGGGTCACGAAAATCGCTAACTGTGCAGCGAAGTCGTAATTCCGAATTCTATTGCATTGAATATCATGGGAAAAGTTGCACAACGACGAATATCTTTTTTTTTTATAAATAACATGCTTGACTACAGTAATTCGACGAGAGTGCGACTGTTTGATTTGGTATTCCCAAAAGACGCAACACTATATTCACATATTTGTCTGTATATATGATATTATATATATATATATATATATATATATATATATACATATAAACATATACATACTCGTATATTACAGACACACGTACCTTTACACACACACACATATTAAGGGACTAAAAGGTGTTTTATTCAGGAATGTTATGGTAATTCACTGAACCCTGGAATTAAATAGAGGAATAAAGCTCCTCCACCGCAGAGGAAATGCATACATGTATGGCGTTGTCCTACTTGGCTTACTCCACCACCCACAGCACCGTGTACCCTAAATAATACACACAACTTCGCTGTTTAATATCATATATATATAGGAGACAATATACGGAAAGGGAAAAGGACGATGCGTTAGCTATCCATACGCTATGAGTACTTGGCCTAGAGCCTCCCGTTCTTGTCCAGATTGCAAGTGGCGACCTTGTCCGGATCTTGTGCCGAGTACGTAACACTCTCCGGTTCCAAAATACCATTTATACCTTGGAGCATAATCCCGCGGCTTAATTGGACTGTAAGGAATGTACAAAACAAGTTCATTCTGCTTAATGCGTCTTCTGCATTTTAAAGGAAGCCATTTGCTATTTTATAACATTGCACGCATTTTATAGCCCGGCCCGGCCGCGGTATCGATGTTTTCATTCCTGCCGTTGTGCTACTCCTTGTTTTAGCCACGAGGAGATTAGAGTCTTTAGATTTCTCTCTTTTTTAATGGATCTGGACTTAATTATTGGCTTTCAGGTCGATAACATAATGTAGGCCCATCGCGTCCTCTCGACTTAGGAGGAATTTACTTTACTTCGCTCATCCCTTCTTAATTCATCACACACACACACACACACGTGTATATATATATATATATATATATATATATATATATATATATATATATATTGATGTCCTTTACTATCGCATACTGTAATGAGATCAGTATTACAAATAATCTGAACGTTCTACATATTGTAAACTTCATCTTTCCATTCTTATTCTTTTAATATATTTATACCCACAACAAGACCACAACGTATGTACCGTTGCTTATCACGACGGCCTTATATATACTCTGTAATAGAAACTAATTAATTCTTCATTTAATTTCTGTATCACAGAATAATATGTTGCTGAAATCTGAGAAAAATCCCACCAAAAGTAAAACACTCTTGTGGGGGAATTTCAACAATCCTTGTTCCAGTCTGAAGAGACATGTAGTCTATGCAAGGGTTATTGAAACGGTTGAGGACGAAGTAAATTATCATTATTATTATTTTTAAGTAAATATTGATAAGTAAGCCTTAGAGGAATAACGGACTCTGGTACTATGCTACAGCTGTTACTGCGACTCTCAGTAGTGGTTACAGTAGTATGTAGTACTGATGCTATTACTACAATTTCTATTGATGTTACTACTTGTGTAATCGCTACCACTACTGAAACTACTACTAGGTCTATCTGTGTCACCAACACTACTATTACTACTATTTCTACTACCACATATATTTGCACGCAGACGCTCACATAAACACACACACACACACACACACACACACACACACACACACACACACACATATATATATATATAATATATATATATATATATGTATATATATTACATACATATATACATATATATATATATATATATATATATATATACATACATATTATTCATGCTCATCATTAGTTTCACACAAACTTCACTGACGATTAAAATCGATGATCACCAGTGTCCCTAATTACCGTGAGGAAATTTTACTCCGGCCCTCTTTAATGGTTCTTTAATTGCTGCTCAACGACATCAGCGGGTGATACCATCACTATCAATGTCCCCCCTTCTTATCGTTATCAACCATCTCCGTCTGCCTCTTCTTATCTATCGGACACTTTATCTCGATTCTTCCCACTAAAGTACCTTAATTACCCGCTCTCTTTCTTTGAAAATACTACACCCACCCCTCCTCCCATCCCCTCCAACTCGAAATGTACTGCCTGTAATGTAAAATAGTTTGCGTGCAAATTTCAAAAAATACATGAGGAAGCAATTCTCATTACATAAAGAATAGATATATTTTTTTATCCATTTTTTTTTCGTTTATCTTATTTGTTTGTTCATTTGTTTTGTTGTTTTAGCTGATGCACATGACTTTATATAAGAGATAAGTCTTTAGATAAGCTGATTAATATTTGTAGAGTAGTCAGATTTTTAGCCTAGCACTTGAGAAGATAAGAAATAGTCATAACCAAGGAGAAAAAAGAAAAAAAAAAGAGAGACCAGCAGTATTATAAGACAAGAGGAGGGGAAATGAGGTGGATTTCTTGCACTGAAAACAATCGCCATTCGTGACTCGTTTTATCAGCGATGTTGAGGCGGAGCTCCATGCGCTGAGGCATCGTCAGGTGAAAGCCAGAAAAAAATGTATAAGAACGATCGCCTTTGTGTAAGAGAGAGATAGAGAGAGAGAAATAGAGAGAGAAATAGAGAAAGATATATATATATATATATATATATATATATATATATATATATATATATATATATATATACAGAGAGAGAGAGAGAGACCTGCAAAGACCGTGGAGACTTCTTGGTAGTTTTCTAATTTGTTCAGCAGAAGGAGAATCGAATATTGCACTTTTTTTCTTCTTCTTCTTTTCTTCCCGTGCTCTTTGACTGAAGCGTAGCAACGGGTTTTCTGTATCCTCCTCCTCCCCCGTTCCCTTCGCAAGTTCCATTACCAAAAGGCTTCATCAAGCCAAGCAAGGAGGGAGGGATTCCGAGGGAAGAAAGGCTGATACGCGTCCTTACCCTTGTAGTATTACAACTAAATCAAGATGAAGAGAAGAGGAAGAGAAGAAGAAGCGAAGGAAGAAGAAGAAGGAGGAGGAGGAGGAGTAGGAGGAGGAGAAATGGAGGAGAAGGAGGAGGAGTAGAAGAGGAGGAGAAGGAGGAGGAGAAGGAGGAGTAGAAGAGGAGGAGAAGGAGAAGAAGGAGGAGGAGGAAGAAGAGAAAAGGAGGAGAAGGAGGAGGAGTAGAAGAGGAGAAGGAGGAGAAGAGGAGGAGAAGGAGGAGAAGAGGAGGAGGAGGAGGAGGAGGAGGAGGAGGAGGAGGAGAAGGAGTAGAAGAGGAGACGAGGAGAAGGAGGAGAAGAGGAGGAGGAGGAGGAAGAGGAGGAGGAGGAAGAGGAGGAGGAGGAGGAGGAGGAGGAGGAGGAGGAGGAGGAGGAGGAGGAGAGGACAAGAGACATCCGGCACGAATGGGAGAAATACGAAGTCGCATAGCTGTGGCGAGGGGCGGGGGGGTGGGGGTGGGGGAGGTTAGGGAGAGAGTAGGTGGGGGAGGGAGAAAGGGAGAGGTGGGCCCAATGGGGGATTTTGGGTTTTGGTAACACCGTTACGAATGCGACATCCCTTCGCCTGAATAAAATCGTTGAATCTTAGACAAAACATGATATGTGCCTGAGCCCATAGAAATAGAGAGAGAGAGAGAGAGAGAGAGAGAGAGAGAGAGAGAGAGAGAGAGAGAGAGAGAGAGAGAGAGAGAGAGAGAGAGAGAGAGAGAGAGAGAGAGAGAGAGAGAGAGAGAGAGAGAGAGAGAGAGAGAGAGAGAGAGAGAGAGAGAGAGAGAGAGAGAGAGAGAGAGAGAGAGAGAGAGAGACGGGGGGTGGAAGAGAAGTTATCAGTACACATCGTGTGTGTCGCAAGGATACTCCTGCCCTGTGCGACAATAAACAAAACCGCTCTTTAGTGTTGACAAATGCTTCCGTCACAGCAGATGTCCCGACGTCCGCTCCCTTTCCTCTCCCGGAGCCTCCTAAGATGTACACAGATTACCCCCCACCCCCCCTTCTTCCAGGGAAGACGCAGGAGCTAAACCATCTGACTAATTTCCAATGAAAAAGCTTCCTAAGACGTACTCGTACATACAGAAAGAACACCACTTCTTTTAGCAAAGAAACAGGGTTGAAAATATCGAATTTCTGATGAAGAGGTCACCTTTGCCCCTGGTGTTTAGATAGCCGGAGGGAGAGGGGGTGGGTGGGTGGGTCTCAAATCTTTGGAGTACAGGTTCGATATTGAAGCCCATAACGCTCCAGCAGAACAATCTGAAGACTTGGTACAGATTCAAAGGATTACAAAGGACTACAAAGGCGAAGCATGCCGACAGGAGACCTTTTGGTCCATAACTAGGTCGGATGAATATATATATATATATATATAATGAATAAATAAAAATTATAATATATAAAATAAATGAATAAATCTATGCATAGGTAGTTGAATAGTAAACAGACAGGTAAATAGTAAATAATAAATTGACATATAACTAATAATAAATGAAAATCAAGCAAATAATAAACAGACAAATAATAACATATAAACAGATATATCAACAAAACCTACTTTCCTATACCAACACACGCCTTACAGACCTTTGCAGTGACTGATACCAAACTATTTCATTCGGATAAGGCTAAGCCCTTCCATCCAAATGAACTAACCATTCATTGCCCAGGTCCTTTCTTGTAGATTAATAAAATCACCTGGCGGCAGAGAGAATGAACATACGAGTCGCTTAGGGAAGTCAAAAAGGTTAATGGAGATATAGATTTTAAATTAAGGGAGACACGGGGATGGGTCCTGAAGGGTTGAAAATTCGGGTGACGCTGTCACTTCCATCACTTGGGCTCCAGCGCAGTGGCGACGTCATCAAAAGAAAGTGAGAATGTTCAAACCAGAGTTGTCAACTAAAACTAGAATCAAACACTTTACGACCCAGCTCTCTTTCTCCATAGTCTCTTTCTCTCTCTCCCTCCCTCTCTCTCTCTCTCTCTCTCTCTCTCTCTCATCATAGCATATGAAAAGTGCACTAGCAATGTTAAGGTGTCTTTTTGTGTTCTATTTTTCTTTATTGTGATAATTTCTTTTCCTTACGTCTGATTGGAACCACGGGAAAGAATTCTATATAATACATATATACATATGCAAAGTAGACCACTTGGAAAAAAGAAACTAACGAAGCAGAGCGCTTTCGTATATTACACTGAAGATGTAATATACGAAAGCGCTCTGCTTCGTTAGTTTCTTTTTTCAAAGTGGTCTACTTTGCATAAGTGAACACACGTACCCGTGTTCTTATTAGCATATATACACATGTATATACATACACATACATGCATATTACGCACACACACACATGTATATGCATATTCAAGCCTCTACAGTTTCAAACCCGAAAAGCTATCCACTATGGAATAAACTTACTAACCATGTACTAAGCGCTGAAACAATCAGTTGTTTTAAGAAACGACTAGACAACTTTATGGATGGGGATGACAGGTGGTGATGGATACGGATCTGCCTAGTGTAGGCCTTATGGTCTCTTGCAGTCTCCTTCATTCTTATGTTCTTATTGACGAGTTAAACACCATATGAGGACGGAGCCTTTATTTGTACGACGTTTCGCTTATTACAGCTTTTTCAAGTACCTTATGTTAACTCCTATGTCCTCTTCAACCCGCTCTCGTCCTCCCCTTCGAATCTTGGGATTGACCCAATGCTAACTGATGGTTCTTGTAAACTATCGCCCATCGACCCAAGCTGACAAAGATCTCCCCTCTGCCTCTATAGCGGCTCACGCTCCCGCCATTTATGGGGATTAGATCTTCGCGACACACATTAACTAGGCAACTAACGACTAAAGAGCCGCGTCTACACAGAGAAGACGCAAGGGTGAACGCGCGCGCGCGCACACACACACGTACACAAACACACACACACACACGTACACAAACACACACACACACACACACACACACACACACACACACACACACACACACACACACACACACACACACACATACACCTAGTATGAAAATTGAAGATTATAAGACGGGAACCCCACAAGCGTTGCGACTTCCCTATATACTAGTGGTGATGGACATGGAGCTACAGGTGGTAAGGGACATGGAACTGCCTAGTGTAGGCTTTATGGTCTCTTGCAGTCTCCTTCACTCTTATGTTATAAGGTAAATACATGAGAGTAAGAGAGAGAGAGAGAGAGAGAGAGAGAGAGAGAGAGAGAGAGAGAGAGAGAAATCATATGAACAGGTGTCCACAACAATAGATTAAAAACACGTGTATACTCAAATCTACGTGTAAAACACGACGAAATCAAATAAAAGATCACGAATAATGGCGCACATATACACATGTACTCATGTAATCGAGTATTCTAGCTAACCAAATATAACCTACAATTCAATAAACCACTCCAGTGGGCGCACACACACACACACACACACACACACACACACACACACACACACACACACACACACACACACACACGCACACACACACATACACAGATGTGCACATACACACGTGTAAGCAGTCTAGCATTCTAGCTAACCAAATCTAACCCACAACTTGTAAAATAGCCCCCCTCCCCCCTCCCCCCAACCAGCACCACTCGGCACAACCCCCCCCTTCCCAAATCCAATTAAACGAGAAATGCAAGTTGAAAACACGAATTCTACTCAGAATCTGCAATTATTACCGATAAACGAATTGCCACGAGTCCAAAGAGTTAATTATCAAGTCAATAACAAGCAACAAAAACGGCCCTCTCTCTCTCTCTCTCTGCGTATGATAATGTCTGATTTGGCAGTTGTTGTTCTACTGGCATTGCCGGCACTGAGAGCGTTCCGTGCTTGTGGCTATGGTGGTGATGGTGACTGTGGTGGTGATGATAGTGGTGATGATAGTGGTGATGATAATGGTGATAGTACTGATAGTGTTGGTGATGGTGATGTTAGTGGTCATATTGGTGGTGGTAACAGTGATGGTGGTAGTGGTGGTGATGGTGGTGATGGTGGTGATAAGGGATAATGGTGATGTGTGGTATAGTTTTCTTTCACACCAAACTACTAGAATGGTGTTATATATATATATATATATATATATATATATATATATATATATATATATATATAATGTATATAATTTTATACATATTTACACAGTATATCAACAGCCATCTTCAAAAAATGCAAGGCTTCGGATTTTTCGCTGATAAAAACAACTCCCCCCATATTGTATCTAGTACGGCATTCTCTATACTTCTCGTGTATAGGACGATGGTGTCTAAAGTTTGTGTGTAGGCGTCAACCAACATAAGGTTGCCACCTCGGCAATAAAGTTATTGATTTTCGGTTTTACAGTCTTTGAGAAGAAAAATAAATAATTGGGTGAGCGAGTGAAGGAAGAAGAAGAAAAAAAGTTGTACGTCACTGACTCTAGCGCAAAGGTCTTGTATTCCAGCGGTGATTTCTCTTGCAATATAAGTGTCAGTACCGCTTGAAAGTAGTCAACCCGCCCCGTCAGATATAATTCTGATATATGGGAGAGCGTATTACGGTAGAAGCAGATTAACCTTTTAAATGTAATTTGGGTCATCTATATACATTATACCAGTTGACTGCAAGGGACTTTATTCAGTTAAAGGAAACCTCACGGTCTAAGAGCTAAGCTTCAGCCCTCCCCCTTCGCTGCATTTTGGGTCATATAAGCCATTCAGGTAAGCAACAGGAGATTTTAATCATCTCTGTTGGTAACCCTGAAACTCATTACTCACACACACTCACACACACACACACACACACACACACACACACACACACACACACACTCACACATACACACACAAGTACGCACACAAGCACGCACACACACATAATCCCTCGTTTATATATATATACACACTCACCCATCCACTCACACACACACACACACACACACACACACACACACACACACACACACACACACACAGAAAATACAAGAACCAAGAATCTTGTCACCATTACAGAATTCGTCCTTGAACACGACATTTTACACCAAATCAACGAAATGCTTCAATAACAGATAGATTTACTTCCTTTCATAACACAACCACTTTGTGACGTCACTACTGAAAGTACAATGACGTCACATCACCTGATCCCGAGAGGATCTTCGTCGTTACGGCCACGTCGTACTTCGAGAAACTCGTTCTCTGAATTCCGAACCGGACGACCTGCCCAGGTGTCCTGGTAGAAAATTAGACCGTATTTCGTGTGAACACAGACTTCGCGCGAACTTGCATGACCCGATTGTCGACGAATGTCGTGCGTAATATAATTCGTCGGAATTCGGGGGTCGGTTCTGAGTAAAGGTAGCGGCACACTAGGATAGCATGCTACTCACTTTTGCTACTTCGTTGGAGCAGAAAGGACTTGGGTTACAATGTTCTAGATTCCCGTAAGAACATCTCAACAACGTGTCTAACATCCTAGATTTAACTTATCTTAGTTCCTTAATTAGCTTCTCACTGTTAATTAAAAAAAAAATCGTAACCGAAATTGTTTCTACTCGAACGAAGTAGCAAAATCAAGTAGCATGCTAGCGAGAAATCCCCAGTGTGCCGTCACCTCAAGTGTGACGCGACTTCAGGTCAACACGGGGATGGCCTCTGAAGACGCCTCAAGGGCGATGTGGTAACCATGGAAACCAAATTTTGAGTTCCGAGATCAGCAACTCTGGACAGTTGGGGAAACAAGTCTTTCCACAAAGCCGTTTTAAGACTGATGTTTCAGTTACGAATCATTTAGGATGATGTCACACGGGCGGTCTACCCGCCTGACCGCGGCGGGTGAGACGCATTTCCCCACTTGAAACCGCCGCGGCCAGCCCGCCTGGCTATGTCAGACGAGAGGTTTATACATAGGAATCAATATAAAGCGGTTCCGCGGCGGCTGACCCGCTTTGCACCCGCGGCGGCCAACCCGCTCGTCTGGCTAGGGCTTTAAGGAATGCAAGTTGATCAAAAGTCTTGGCGACAAATGTGAGAGAATCACTTTGGCCTTCCATTTACGCGAATGCCAACTGTTTTCTTTGTTGACAAAGAAAACAGAATACATACATACATATATACATATACACATATGTAAATGCATACATAAACGCACACACACACGCACACACACACACAGACACATTCATATGAAGGGTAGCCAAATGCAAAACATATTTGCATGCATACATAAATACGCACACACCTACACCCACACACACTTTCATAAGAAGGGTAGCTTAATCACACACACACCCAACAGCCATTACACACACCCATTCAAAACCTTGTCATCTACCTTTCCATCTCTACCTCAGTCCCGCAATTCAGCATCTCCAGAAGAATAAGTGTCAAGGGTAACCCAAGTATTTCACATTTTTACTGTGAAAATAAGGTTCTTCTATGGGAGCTACCCATACTATATATCGACCTGCATCGTCGGAACACATTTTATAATGCCATGTAATTTTTTCTTATTCAAAATTGAATAAACACAACATACTCAGAGTTAATCCAGATCTTCAGAAACAATAGCAAACTTTTTTTATTTTACCTTAATTACAAAAAAAAAAAAAAAAGGAGTCTTGAGGGACGGTCTACTAAAGTCTTTAATTATATCGCATAATCCGACACCTACACAAACCATCACTCACATCCCATCTCTCCACCTCCCTCTTCCTCTCACCTCCACACCCTCCACATCTCTTCCACCTCCTCCTGACCTCTTCCCAATGATGTAACACCTTACACACCTTATTCTGGCTGATAACAGGCGATTTCATCAAACTAATCGAGGTCCTCGTAATAAAGAAACTACAGCTGGGTTACTACTGTCACAGCATGTGGTATCACCTCCACATTACTATTACTCGCAACTATCATCCGCTACAATCACATTACCGTCAACATAACTCTCGTTAATTTTTGAATCTGGTCCTCCCATCACCTTCCTTCCTCCAACTCCATCGTCTCCTTCTTCCTCCAATTCACACCTATGTTTCTCCTCTTCTCCGTTTTCTTCTCCTCCTCTTCTCCGTTTTCTTCTCCTTCCCACCATCCATTTTCTTCCCTCCTGATGTCTATCCTCCATCATTCCTCACTAACCTTCTTCCTGAATCATCCTTTCATCTCCTCCTCCTCACCCTCTTCCTCCTCCTCCTCACCCTCTTCCTCCTCCTCCTCCTCCTCCCATACTCCTTCCTTCCACCTCTTCCCCTACTTCGTTCTCTTCCTACCCATCCTCCTCATTACTTCCAACTTCTTTTCCTCACCCTCCTCTACCACCACCACGGACACTGCCACCACGTCCTCAACCAACACCACGGCCACCACGGCCACCACGGCCACCACGGCCACCACCGCCCTCGCCACAAGTACCACGGCCCCGAAACATGTCCATTATTATGCATCTGGCACAGCGACGCCACAGCAAGTCCACAAAACTGGACCCCCTTATCACTTCATCGAATGCCGAATGTTGCAGTTTTCACCATTCGCACATCAATTATTGTCAGCGGGTACCGTCGTGCGACCCCCCCCCTTCTCTTCCTCTTCCTCCTCCTCCTCCTCCTCGTCCTCCTCCTCCTCTCCACCGCTCCCTTCGCCATCATTAACACCAGTCTCCCCCTTCGTCCCATCGAGGTGATGATGACGACGATGACAACGAAATCGACGACGATGACAACGACAATGAGAACGATGATGAGAACGACAAGGATGACGACGAAGACGAAGACGACATCAAGGACAACTGATCAGCGACGACTCGGATGAGGACAAGGCCGACAGCTGACGACCTCGGCGTTGCAAAGACGACTTCAATAACCCGAAGGCTAGGGGATCGAACCGGGTCGTGTGATGCGTCGCCTTCGAACTGGTGAGAGGCAAGAGAGGTTGACGAAGGAGAACGATGAGTTAGACAAGGGGAGGGAGGAGCGAGGAGGGAGGAGGGAGGAGCGAGGAGGGAGGAGCGAGGAGGGAGGGAGGAGAGAGAAGGAGAGGAAGGTAGAAGGAATAGGAGGAAGCAGGAGGAGAAGGAGGGAGGAGGAGAGAGAATGGAGGAGGAGGAGGAGGAAAGGAAGGAGAAGGATGGAGGTGGGGGAAGGGGAGGAGGGAGAAGGGGAGAAGGGAGGAGGGGGAGGACATAGGAAGAGGAGAAGGAGGAGTAGGGAGGAGGAGGAGGAGGAAGGAAACAGGAGGAGGAAGAAAACAGGAGGAGGAAGGAAACAGGAGGAGGAGGAAGGAAGCAGGAGGAGGAAGGAAGCAGGAGGAGGAAGGAAGTAGGAGGAGGAAGCAGGAGGAGGAAGCAGGAGGAGGAGGAGTAGAGAGGAGGAGGAGGAGGAGGAGGAGGAGGAGGAGGAGGAGGAGAGGTGATAGGGTGAAGAGGAGAGGAGCTGGGGGACGTAGACGAAGAGGTAATTTTTAAAGCAGGGATGGGCTGCTGAACGAGAAGGGAGGAAAAATAGAAAGACAGACAGACTGACAGACAGACAAGACAGACAGACAGACAGACAGGGAAGGGAGGGAGAGACGGTTAAGTTAACTGGCATATGCATCCACATAGACGACCGTGCTAGTACACCCGCCCTAGAAAAGTCCCTCACAAATTAAATATAAATATATATTTATTTTTCTTTTGCAAATACATCTCTCCTACTGCGATATCAGGACGACAATTGATCCCAAGAAAAGTGCTTATATACAGTATGTATACATGTATATCCATACAATGTAAATATATACACGTATGTATAAAGATATAGGTACCTGAAATACATACCCCTATGGACTGTGCGTTCTTTATTAGTTTTTATTATATGCAATTAACCAAATCAACACTTGACAACTCGTTTCTTAGCAGCCATGTACTCCCTTTTAACATCGACAATGTGTTTATTCTATTTTCTATAAATAGAATCTAGAAGATATAATTCGAAAGAGGTCCCTAAACTATATCAAACTAAATTTCTATATTAAAGGTACAAACCTACACGAGAGTTCGTTTGTAGGTGTCATGGTGCTGGATACAATCATCTGGATACAATCATCTGGATACGTACCTGAAATGCAAAAAAATAGAAACATTAAACATAGGTTCTGACTTAAAACAACATTCCAGATCAAATGAATAAATACGAAAACAAAATGTATACGAAACCAAATCAAATCTCAATGAACAAGACAGGTCCTCCGAGAGATTTGAGTCCTGGGTTAATCAAGGCTTGGCTTCCTATGTGATGAATTTCGCGATATCAAACAAGCCAATTCATCTTATGATACAAACAATTATTACGCAAACAATATGACCCGGGCCAGGGAGGGAGGTGGGGGTGGGGTGTGTGGGGTGTGTGTGGGGGTTTGTCAGGGGTAGCGGGGGGGGGTATGGGGGGGAGGCAAAGGAAATAAAAAAAAAACTCAAATTCGAATCGAAATATCTTCCCAAAATAAAGTGCAGTGGAACATCAAACCGCGATAGTCTCCCTCCCCCTCCCACCCCACCACCCGATAGTTAATACTATTTTCTTCAAAGCTCAACCTGAAAATATCAGGGGAATTTCATTAACGCAAATATCAATTGCCAGTGCGTCTGTGCCATCTTTGCTCTGATAATGAGCGTTGTCAGGCTGTAGACACGTCCAGGGTTTTGTAGTCTGCAAGTCTACAAGGCGCACCCCCCCCCAACAACCGGGAACCGATGCAGATTTGTATTAGTTTGTTTGTTTCGCTGTGTATGTGTGTGTGTGTGTGTGTGTGTGTGTGTGTGTGTGTGTGTGTGTGTGTGTGTGTGTGTGTGTGTGTGTGTGTGTGTGTGTGTGCGCTTTAATGTGTGTGTGTGTGTGCGCTTTAATGTGTGTGTGTGTGCTTTAATGTGTGTGTCTGTGTGTGTGTATGTGTGCTTTAGTGTGTGTGTGTGTGTATGTGTACTTTAGTGTGTGTGTGTGTGTGTGTGTGTTTTAGTGTGTGTGTGTTTTAATGTGTGTATGTTTTAATGTGTGCATGTGTGTTTTAGTGTGTGTATGTTTTAGTGTGTGCGTGTGTTTTAGTGTGTGTGTGTGTGTGTGTGTGTGTGTGTGTGTGTGTGTGTGTGTGTGTGTGTGTGTGTGTGTGTGTGTGTGTGTGTGTGTGTGTGTGTGTTTTAGTGTGTGTGTGTGTGTGTTTTAGTGTGTGTGTGTGTGTGTGTGTGTGTGTGTGTGTGTGTGTTTGTGTGTGTGTGTGTGTGTGTTTGTGTGTGTGTATGTGTGTGTGCGTGTGTGTGCGTGTGTGTGCCGCATGTGCGTGCGCACATGAATGTATCCTGTATCCTTCTTTCTTCCTAACACCTGGGGCATGATACGGGGCAGTTTGTGCGTGCCAGGTGTTCACTACACAAGCAAAGTTTTCTGAGCAAATCCATTCATTAGGCACAGTCATTCCCACTTGCTCTATCGGTCACGTCCCTTCCCGCAAGTCACTTACCCAACTATTCATCCATTCATTCATTCATTCATCCTTCCATTCATTCAAACTCTGAAACCTTCCACAGCTGAAGTAAATGCTGAAGTCGATCTTCAGATTCAAAGGACGTTTTTAAGGTGAATAGAATATTGTGGCAGGTGGCACAAACGAACAAGTGGGTATTTGTTTGTGAATATAAATTCAAGGAGGATAGAGTATTATCTTGTTTGTCCTTTTCAGCATAATGGATGTTTATATGTCAATGTATTCTATGTATATTTTAATCTAAACATTTCATTTTCTACCCTGAGCTGTCCACCACGATCAATCTAATCCTTGCAAGTGAAACAGAAATGGCAAAATATTACTGAACTACTCATTCAAGTTAAATTATTCTCTTGAAACTTGTTTACGATTGTGAGAAAGAGTTTCTTAATAAACCCCAATGCTCAGTTTTCGTTTCTGCTACAAACGTAGTGCCATAGGTACGAATAAAATCGCCTGGCGACAAGTGGAATATGAGGTAAAGGGCCACCGGTGAGAAAGGGTTTGGTACCGGGGTGGGGAACCTTTGGCACGCGACATCCAGAGCTCACCTTAAAACATTTGATAATAATAAATTTCCATCTTCTTTTGTATGACCACTGATGCTAAGCAGGACTGGTGTCCTTAGGAGGAGAAGGCTGTGGGCCTATACCAGTACGTAGGCCTGTAATTATACTCTGCTGTCATGCGAGAAAAATTTGTATAAAAAAAAAATGTCTGATTTTGGCACCCATATTGAATAAGGTTCCCCACTGCTGGTTTAGTGTATCGTTCGTGTAACTGCGGCCCAAACAGGAGAGGACAAAAACGATGACATCGAAAGAAAAGATAAGGATAAGCTAATCTTATCTTAAGATGTAGATCATCCCCCCAGTAGTTATCTATCATACTTTCTTTTTATAGAGTTCCTATTACGAAATAAAAATAAACAAATTGAATAATATGTATATGTATATATATATATATATATATATATATATATATATATATATATATATATATATATATATATATATATATACATATAATAATAATAATAAATAATGACACTGATGATGACGAAATATTTGACGAAAATCGTGATAGTGTGACAGGGGCTTTAGCTGAAAAAAGAATATATACACGAAATACTTCGTTGATTTTCCAGACTTTTCCTTCTTTCCCAGCAGCTTCTCTCTTCCTCGACCCATACCTATACCCTTCCTAGACCCCTCCTTCCTCAGACCCCTCCTTCCTCAGACCCCTCTCCTCTTCTTGCTCCTCCCCTCCATCCTCCTCATCCTCCACCATCCCCCTACTCCATGGTCAAACACGCCATAACCACACGTGGCCACACGAACAAACAATTAAGTATTCATAAACAGATACTTTAAGAGTTCATTTGCATAGCGAAACCCATAGAAGTAATGTCGAATCCACATCAGACTGAACCCCATCAGGAGTATCATTCTTTGTCGACTTCGCTCGCAAGACATTGTGGACTATATAACATCCTGAACAGCCGGGATTATATATAACGTATGTCACACAGAGCACGATGCAGTCTCTCCTCCCCACCCCCCGAGAAGGGTGGTGGTAGGCAGTGGTGGTAGATGGAGGTATATGGTGGTGGTAGGTAATGGTGTAAGATGGTGGTGGTGGTAGGTATGGTGGTGGTAGGTATAGTGGTGGTAGGTATGGTGGTGGTGGTGGTAGGTGTGGTAGTGGGGGTAGGTGGTGGCAGGTGGTGGTAGATGGGGTAGGTGGTGGTAGGTGGTGGTAGGTAATGGTGTAAGATGGCGGTGGTGGTAGATGGTGGTGGTGGTAGTAACGGTAGGTGGTAGTGGTTGTTATGGTGGTGGTGGTAATGACAGAAATCATAATAACAACAACTCCCTCATGATCTCCCCACACAAAGACTTTACCCACTTCCATCCCCATCACCAACCCCCCCTCTCCCCTCCCCTTCCCCATTTCCTCCCCCTCCCTGTCTCCCCTCCCCTTCCCCATGTCCTCCCCCACCCTGTCTCCCCCTCTCCGTCTCCTCCCGTTCTCATTATAGCATGTACTACCCCTATCGTCTTACCTCTTGCCATATTTAGGTTAACCTAACCTCACATTCCATGCCTTGTTGGTACCTTCCCCTCTTTACATTACATCCGCTCCTTCACTCCCCCACCGATCCAGCGCTTCTATCATGGTCAAAGGATTACAAAGGCGGAGCATGCCGACAGGAGACCTTTTGGTCCATATCTAGGTCGGATGCGAAAAATCATAATAATAAATTAATAAATAAGAACTATAATAATGTAAATAGCAAATATAATACATAAATAATCAATATCACCCAAAGAATCCTGCAGGTTAGTGAGTACCTATCACAAAAACCGATGTGAATTTACATTAAAAAATATTGAAAAAAATCTATCTCAGATCTTCCAAGTACTGCAGATTTTTCTTTTTTTTCAGAACCTATGGTCCATTTTTATTGTATTTTTTTTCTTCAGGTCTTTCCAGTCGTTCTTCTGGCAGCATCTGAAACCATGACTTCATCTACAATAAATAAATAAATAAATAAATGCATGATGCTGATAAAAACAGATAAATACACTAATAAATCACACTTTTTTAGCTCTTGTGCTACGGTTGTATTCCCAGGTAAATCTAACTACTCCATTGATTGTACAAGGAAATATATATAAATCAATCAATCAAGCCCCCCCTCCCTCTCTCTCTCTCTCTCTCTCTCCTTCTCCCTCTCTTTCTCTTCAAAATCTCCAACTAACCCTATATCCCTCTACCTCACAATTTATCCCTTTTCCTCCTCCTCCTCCTCCTCCTCCTCCTTTTCCTCCTCCTCCTTTTCCTCCTTCACTCCTACCTCCTCGTCCTTCTCAGGCTTCAGTCTTACATACCGCTATATCCACTCCTCCTCCTTCTACTCCTCCATTCCTATCACCATCACTCCTCCTCCTCCTCCTTCTTCTTCTACCTCGTTGTTTCTTCTTTGGGACCGCCACAACTCCTAGGAACCGCCCTCAGCTTGATTCACACAACATTTCTGTAGCTTTCCTTTCCTCCTTTTTGGTAACCATCAAGTCCACTCCTTTCCTTAAACCTGCTGTATCCTTTCTTATACGCGCCAACAACATTTATTGAGAACTAAGCTAAGCCACGTTCACACTACTCCGACGTACGTGTGGACTCCCGAGTTAGGATGGGGAAAAGGTGGTAAAAATCCAGTAATGAAAACGTACATGAGGTTATGAAAACGTACATGAGGTTATGAAAATGTACATGAGGTTATGAAAACGTACATGAGGTTATGAAAACGTACATGAGGTTATGAAAACGTACATGGTTATGAAAACGTACATGAGGTTATGAAAACGTACATGAGGTTATGAAAACGTACATGAGGTTATGAAAACGTACATGAGGTTATGAAAACGTACATGAGGTTATGAAAACGTACATGAGGTTATGAAAACGTACATGTTATGAAAACGTACATGAGGTTATGAAAATATACATGTTATGAAAACGTACATGAGGTTATGAAAACGTACATGAGGTTATGAAAACGTACATGAGGTTATGAAAACGTACATGAGGTTATGAAAACGTACATGAGGTTATGAAAACGTACATGAGGTTATGAAAACGTACATGAGGTTATGAAAACGAACATGAAGTTATGAAATCGTACACGAGGTTATGAAAACGTACATGAGGTTATGGAAACGTACATGAGGTTATAAAAACGTACATGAGGTTATGAAAACGTACATGAGGTTATGAAAACGTACATGGGGTTATGAAAACGTACATGGGGTTATGAAAACGTACATGAGGTTATGAAAACGTACATGGGGTTATGAAAACGTACATGAGGTTATGAAAATGTACATGAGATTATGAAAACGTACATGAGGTTATGAAAACGTACATGAGGTTATTAAAACGTACATGAGGTTATGAAAACGTACATGAGGTTATGAAAACGTACATGAGGTTATGAAAACGTACATGAGGTTATGAAAACGTACATGAGGTTATGAAAACGTACATGTTATGAAAACGTACATGAGGTTATGAAAATATACATGTTATGAAAACGTACATGAGGTTATGAAAACGTACATGAGGTTATGAAATCGTACACGAGGTTATGAAAACGTACATGAGGTTATGGAAACGTACATGAGGTTATGAAAACGTACATGAGGTTATGAAAACGTACATGAGGTTATGAAAACGTACACGAGGTTATGAAAACGTACATGAGGTTATGAAAACGTACACGAGGTTATGATTATAATCTATTTCTCCTTACCTCTTCATCATTTCTTTGTCCTTTTTTTTTATTCGTGATTACTAAGGTGAATTCCTCCTTTGTCTCTCCTTATCCACCCTTCCCTCCCTTCATAACCAAGTCCTTAAATAAATATTAATTACTTTACTCTTCTGACTTCTTCATTCCTTCTTTACCTTTTGTTTTTCTTCCTGATTACTTTCGCCAATTTCTTTTTCATTTCTCTCTTCCCCCCCTTCCCTCTCCCCCCCCAACCCTTTCACTGCCGAGTCTTTACATAAATATTATTGTGTTCATGATTTCTCTTCTTAATTCTTTGTGATCATTATTTTCACAAATTTATTTCCCCTTTTTTCACTTCCTCCATGCCTCCCTCTTCCCTCCCTCCCTCACTTCCTCCATCCATCTCTCTATCCATCCACTCAATTCTCCATCCCACAATCCCTCCCTCCCTCCCTCCAGCTTTCCCTCCCTCCCTCCACCTTTCCCTCCCTCCTTCCACCTTTCCCTCCCTCCCTCCCTCCCTCCCTCCACCTTTCCCTCCCTCCCTCCCTCCCTCCCTCCACCTTTCCCTCCCTCCCTCCCTCCCTCCTTCCACCTTTCCCTCCCTCCCTCCCTCCCTCCACCTTTCCCTTCCTCCCACTCCCTCCGTTGCCAAGTCCTCATTAACCTCTTATTTCATTGGCACTTTTCCTTGTCACTTCGATTTCTTCCTCCCCTCCCTCCCCTCCACTCCCTCCCCTCCTTGCCCCTCTTCCTCCTCCTCGATTTGCACTTGATGTGTCATTCATAGCTCGGTTTCGTCTTGGTTTTATCTCGTGTTTATTTTCTCTCCCTCTTCCTCTCCCTCTCCCTCCCTCTCTCTCTCTCTCCCTCCCTCTCCCTCCCTCTCTTCGGACAAGCATTCATCCAAACGTTCCATGCATCCGTTCAGGCGAATTAATATATGTATTGGTGTATTGTTTGTGCGTGCATGCTTGAGAACCTTCTGTAGTTGCCATACATACACGAGGACACGTACATAAAGACGCAAGATACGAAAACTAACAACCGTTACTCATTTTTAGGTGTGGCAGGTGGGCTGAAATAATTTCAGTATCGTTGCGGTGCGAGTCGTTACTCCAACTCTTGTGGGCGGGGAGTTGGGTGCGCGTGTGCGTGTAAGGTCACAGCGTTACCCATAGATCGGTCATATATGACCACTGCGCTCTCTTACGGGAGGGAAATATCTGTCGATCACGGGTCCTACACGTGGTCCAAGACAATGATGAATCACACACACACACACACACACACACAGTAAAAAAAGAAGACACAATTAACTATAAACAGTCCCCAACAACACAAAATGACAACCAGAGCTAATCCACACGGAATCTTGTTAATAAACCATTGCCTGTCTACAGGAAAAATAAATACATACCACTAATTAACGTCAAGTCCAACAACCCCTAATTTGATTAAAGCAAGGTCATCAATTAGGTGTAGGGCGGCTCTGGTGTACAAGATCAAGAGAAGTCTTAGTCATTCGCCCCTGGCCTTCATGTGGGCGATCTGGCCGTGCTGGGGTATTCTCTGTTCTTTTATCTTTGTAGAAGACACGAAAGAAGTGTCTGGGGCCATAGTGACGTTGGGCGTGGTTCCTGGAAACTGTGGTTCTGACAGTTTCATGCTAATTTATACTTACAGTTCTTGGTGTCGAATCTGTCTGTCTGTCTCTGTCTGTGTCTGTGTCTTTCTGTGTCTGTATGCCTGTAGCTGTTAGCGTCTGCGTCTGGCCGAGTCTAGGTCTATCTTTCTGTCTGTCTGTGACTGTGACAAGATTTGTCTACCCGTCTGTCTGCCTTCTTGTCTTTTTCGTATCTCAAAAAAAGCAAAAACCAAAAATGGAAGAATAATAGTCTGAAGAAAGCTTCTGAATTGAAAGACCCCCGATTCCTTATTGGCCAAAGTCCAGGGTCTTGGAGTCTCGTAGCAAGAAAGGTTATTAATTACACAGTATCAATGATAACTATAATAATAATTATATCAATGATAGATTAAGTACCGAAACGGCCTTGTAAGGACCAATGGGTCTGCTACTGTTCGTTTGCCCATGTAACTCCATGTAATTCCATGTCTAGGTCCAGTTGCGAACTTTGTCTTCTTCAGGTATTTTTTCCTTTTTATAACAATGGTTCCGATTCCATGACCCGTTTCAGCAATTTTTCTAAGATAAAGTCTCAAAAATATAAATAAATCAATGAATAAATAGAATAGAAAAAATAAAATACATAAAGAAATATATAGGTAAATAAATAAGAATGATGATATGATAATGATATAATAATAATAATAATACAAATAATAATAAAATTAATTTATATATAAACAAGTAAATAACAATAATATAATGAATAAATAAATAAATAGATTAAAAATCAAATTGGCCTGTTGGGTTATTGCTTTCCTACAATTTAGACCTCAATAGCATTGCAACATTGGCTTTCTAACCTAGAAAATCGAATGGACTTCTACTTGTATTTGTACAGTTACAAACGACTAAAGATATTAATAGTTTAAGTCTAGATAACTTTATAAGGATACAATCTAGAAAATGGCAACGCATACTAGCTCTTACACGGAAAACACAAACAACAAACATTCTACTTGGACTGTTAGATTCATATCCTGGCTCTGAGTTTTTTTCGCAAGCACTTATGACAATATATATGACAGCGTCTGCAAACATCGCCGAAAAACTCATTGAGCGTGTCACGTCTCTCTCAAAAGACACTTTAACTTCCCACTTCGACAACACAAAGAAGAGCTCAGAATCAATTCAATAGACTTCGAAACGTCTACAAGACTCTTCAACACCCTTCATGCCCTGTATGGAAGCCCTCAGCTCCACTACAGCATCTATGTATTAAGAAACTCTCCCTCCACGTGCGCTTTCTCGAGGGTAAAAATATGACTTTTTTCGAGTAAGTGTATCCTCTTTCGAGCAACTTATGACGTTTCCTCTTGCCTGTCACTCTAGCAAATCATAAGTCTCCATTCACACAGAGGTATGACGATAGAGCCTCACGATTGGCTGCGAGGACGGACTCAAACTATGACGTCATGTCGCTTTTCGAATTTGTCATCTTTTGTCAACAGGCCTCCGCCGAAACGTATCCGTCGCTGAATATCCGGTATTCGCGTTGGTATTTCGGGCATTTGAATAGTATTCCGAGTATTTAGTGGCGGTATTCATTGGGTATTGTGCTGTTTAATGGTTTACATTAGTTTGGAATGAAGGCGATGGCTCTGATTGGCCAAGCTGAAGGAACATGTGTACAAGAGGAAGAACAATGAGAGAACGTAGGAAGAACAATGCAACAATAGGCAAAGGAGAACAAGAAAGAGGTCAATCACGACTGTAACAGAACAAAATGGAGAATGAATATACGTATATATTTTTTCAGTGATCGGTTTCTATAATCATTGTGATTTCTCTGTAACTTTTACATTCTTCATTTCAATACACTAAAATTAAACCTCCTGTATACATGTGTCTATACATATTTATACATACATGTACATATGAATATTACATTTACAAAAACATATACACGACACACCTGCTGTATACAGTATATGTACATATCAATATTATACTTATATACACAAATACACAATACCTATGTATTACTATGGGAACCAGCACCTGACCAAATATATACTATTATGACTATCATTTTCTAAAGAAACCATTTTTTGTAAATAAAATTATTTTAACGCAAGAACAAAAAGATACATTAGCACAAAATGGAGCAGGTCTCAATGTAGACCAATACTATCACGGCCGACCGGGACTCGTAATGAATTAGAAAGACAGAGAGACAGAGAGACAGAGAGGAGAGAGAGAGAGAGAGAGAGAGAGAGAGAGAGAGAGAGAGAGAGAGAGAGAGAGAGAGAGAGAGAGAGAGAGAGAGAGAGAGAGAGAGAGAGAGAGAGAGAGAGAGAGTGTGTGTGTGTGTGTGTGTGTGTGTGTGTGTGTGTGTGTGTGTGTGTGTGTGTGTGTGTGTGTGTGTGTGTGTGTGTGTGTGTGTGCGCATGTGTGTGTGTGTGTGTGTGTGCGCATGTGTGTGTGTGTGTGTGTGTGTGTGTGTGTGTGTGTGTGTGTGTGTGAGAGAGAGAGAGAGAGAGAGAGAGAGAGAGAGAGAGAGAGAGAGAGAGAGAGAGAAATGCAAACTTATGAAACTGAAATACGCATCTGTCATAAATTATGAAAACTATTTCATTCCCAAGGTCTTTAGTTTTGTTTTCCTTCGATTTAATATGTTCATCAAAACACTGAATTTCAGTTTCATTGTGCTGAAAGGTGGACCCCTTCTTGAACAGGAGGTAGTAAGGTCGTGGCCCTTCAGAGGTTATGTATTATCCGTCTATCAGAATTATCCGGTATGTAAAAATGAATAAATAAATAAATAAATAAATAAATAAATAAATAAAGACACGTGAAATAAATATAATGTAAAATGAAATAAAATAAGTTGAAATAAATTCAAATAAAACAAAATCAGGTTGAATAAAATGAAAACAAATCAAGATAAAAAAAAATGCAAAACAACAGGAGCCGCTTAATTTCGGCCACTACCGTCACCTCTGCCCTATAAGCTAGAAAGGCAGTCACCGATAGACGCTGGGAATCGATCCCAGGGCCCACGCAGCTCCGAGGCCTGAAATCACGGGAAATAAAGACAAAAAACAAAAACAAAAGCAAAGAATGCAGTCCTATTTCAAGGGCAAATTGACTTTCTTCATTCTATAAAGGACTTGTCCATCCTTTCTCAGCCTTCGTCGTCGTTTAACCTTGCTCCTCTCCTGCCTTCTTTTCATCCTCCTCTTCCTCCTCCTCCTCTTCCTCCTCCTCCTTCCCTCCTCCTCTTCCTCTTCCTCCTCCTCCTTTCCCTTCTCCTACTCTTACTTCTTCGTCTTCCTTCTCATCCTCATCTTTCTCTTCCTCATTTTCCCCACCATTCCCTTCCTTCACCTCCTCATCTTCCTCCTCTTCCTCTTCCTCCTCCCATATTCTTCCTTATCCTCCTCCTCTTCCTTTCTCCCCTCCTCTTCCTCCTCCTTCACTTCTTCCTCCTTTTCCTTTTTCTCCCCTCCTCCTCTCATTTTTCCCCTCCTCTTCCTGCTCCTATTCTTTCTCTTCCTCTTTTCTTCCTGTTCATGTTTCTCCTCCTCTTCCTCCTCCTTTTCTTGCATTTTTTACTCCCTATTCCTTATCTTCCTTCCTCTCCCTCTTCTGATTTCTATTTACCCCTCCTCCTCTTCCTCTTCCTTCTCTTGCTCCGTCATTTTCCTTCAAACCTTCTACCCAACACCCTATCCTTTTTCCTCCCTTCCCTCGCCGCCTTCCTCTTCCTCCTCCTCCTCCTCTTCTTCCTCCTTTTCCTCTTCCTCCTCATCTTATTCCTCTTCTTCTTTCTTTTCCATTCAAACCTTCTACTCAACAGCCTATCCTTTTTCCTCCATTACCCCGCCGCTGCCGCCCTCCTCCTCTTCCTCCTCCTCCTCTTCGTCCTCCTCCTCCTCCTCCTCGTCCTGCTCTTCCCCCTCCAACGCGAGTTCTTCCTTCCCGCCTGCTAAGAACTCTGACCCAACCAAAAATTCAGTTTTACAGCGGCAGGAAATTGAATATTTCTTTGAATTGGATGCTCACAGGCTTCCTTCTCCCTCTTTCTCTCTCACTCCTATCACCGCCATCATCACCACTACCATCACCATCATCACCATGACCACCATCATCATCACCATCATCATCATCACAACCATCATCACCACTACCATCACCATCATCACCATGACCACCACCACCATCATCATCATCATCATCATCATCATCATCATCATCATCATCATCATCATCATCATCACAACCATCATCATCATCATCATCATCATCATCATCATCATCATCATCATCATCATCACAACTATCATCACCACTACCATCACCATAGCAATCACCACCACATCATCATCACCATTACCATCGCCATCATCATCATCATGACCATCATCATCATCATCATCATCATCATCATCATCATCATCATCATCACCACCACCACTACCATCACCATCATCACCATGGCAATCATCATCATAACTACCCTCTCCATCATCATCACCATTACCATAATCACCACTATCATCACCATTTTTCCTCTACTTCTTGTCCACACAGTCACCCTATAAGATCTATCATCACTATACAACGTTATTCAACCCCATATACCAGGATCTGAAACGACGTAAAAGCTTTGAATCCTTTCCCAAGGTATACAAACCTATATCCAACAGGATCTAAACCTTTACGTAAGGATCTGATCCTATGCAACACTGTAGGTTGTGCAAATTTATGTTATTTGTGTATCACTATCCTCACGATGTTCGTGTGGCAAAATACTACTATTTACTATCTATAGTTCAATACCCATATTACAATAGCATTACCATGTTTTTTTTGTTTTACTTTTACATATT
>NC_134813.1:23794741-23799741 GCF_046742065.1 Oratosquilla oratoria
TACGCATTTTTTTTTTTCATTTTCCCCCTCTTGTCCCGTGACCATCACTTGGAATTTCTATCAAATGTAGAAAAATAGATACAAGAATAGATAAATAATGGTAAATAAATAAATAAATAAAGTGACCATCACTTGGAATTTCTATGAAATGTAGAAAAACAGATACACGAAAAGGTAAATATTAGTAAATAGATAAATAAATAAATAAAACATTCTTTAATTTGTGAGTCCCTTCTTGTGTTTCAGTGTCCAACCCTATTTCTTCTTCCACATCCTTCCCGGGTTCCTCTTCCTCTTCCTCCTCCTCCCGAACCTCTTCTTCTTCTTCTTCCCACATTCTTCTCCCCTCCCTAGCTTTCCCGAGTCCTCGCCCTCTCCCTTCCGACTCCCACCCACTCTCCCAACCTACCCCTAACCCTCTTTCTTTCTCCCATATTCCCTTTTTACCTTGGTACCTCCTGAAAAGTCGATAGCAAATGGAACTCCGCTGCAAAAATCCAAATTCAATTCCCTATTTTCATTGGACTGAATTTGGGGGCTTGGGGGAGTTACTTTTCCGCCGCCGAGGATCCAGCGTGATTCTATTAAGTAGCGGCTATTTCTGCTCTATAGAAACGATATAGACACACAGGAGGAGACTTTATGCATATATTCCCGTTGCATGGGGATCCCACCCCTCCCCCCAATCTGATATCTCCACCAGGAAACGAAAACAGAGGAATGCATCGATACCTTCCTAGGCAAACTGCGAGTGATAAGAAATTGAGAGAAAGTGTGTGTGTGTGTGTGTGTGTGTGTGTGTGTGTGTGTGTGTGTGTGTGTGTGTGTGTGTGTGTGTGTGTGTGTGTGTGTGTGTGTGTGTGTGTGTGTGTGTGTGTGTGTGAGAGAGAGAGAGAGCGTGTGTGAGAGAGAGAGAGAGAGAGAGAGAGAGAGAGAGAGAGAGAGAGAGAGAGAGAGAGAGAGAGAGAGAGAGAGAGAGGGTAAGAGAGATAGAGAGAGAGAGAAAGAAAAGGATAGAGAAGGAAAGTTAAAGAGAGAGAAGGAGAGATAAGGAGAGAGTAGAAGAGATAACGAAATATTTGGAAAGAACAGGAGAGAGAAGAAGAGAAAGATAAGGAGAGAGGAGAAAAAGAGAGAAGAAAAGCGAGCGAAGGAAAGAAGAAAAAAGAGTGAAGAGAGGGGACGATGAGGAAAAAGAGGAGGAAAGAGAATGAAAGAAGAGGAAAGATAAAAGGAAAAAGAGAAAGAGAGAATGAAGGAAAAGGAAGGAAAAGGAAGGAGAAAGAGGAAGAAAGAGCGAGAAAGAAGGCAAAGAGAAGGAAAAAAGAAAGAAGAGAAAAAAGATAGAAGAGGAAAGGAAGGAAAGAAAACATATAAGAAAAGTAATATATTTGAAAATAAAAGAAAATCAAGAAAAGAGGGAGAAGAAGGGAAGGTTAAACACATACATATATACATATATGCATACGTACATATACACATATATGCATACATACATACACATATATGCAGAAGATAAAAGGAAAATATATATATAGAGTATGTATATAAGAGTATTGTCGACAATCCAATTAAGAGCCTACACTAATACACTCGAAAACAAGACAATATTAGTGAAAAACAAACACAAACATTCACTTGCACTATGTGTTTTCACATGGAAAGCATAGCTAAATCTTTATATGCCTAAACACAATTAAAACCAAATCTATCAACAAACAGCCACCTCAATAACAACTCCTTCTTTCAAATAGTCAAACGAAAAGAAAAAAAAAATCACTTCAATAAATACGAAAATAAACTGTTGTCTGTATACTCGAAATCAAGAGTGGCAAAGCTATTTCTAAAGAATCGGCGAGAAAGAGAAAGAGAGAAAACAGAGAAGAAAAAGAGAGGATAGTAAAAAATAAAGAAAAAAAAAATCACCCATGAAAATAGGGAGAGCGACATGAATAATGCAATAGATATCTATGTTTCCATCAAAAAGGTTCCTATTCTTGTCTTACAGTAGAGAAGAGCACAAATAGAATAGCCCGTATGTGCAGGAGGAAGGAAAGGAAGGGGAGGTGAAGGGAGGGGAGGGGGAAAGGAGGGGAAAGGAGGGGAAGGGGACAAGGGGGGTAGGACAGCTGGGGACGGGGGGGGGGGGAGGATACTACCCAACTGCAAGACCCCCCCACCCCCCACCTTTTCTGGATTCTTTTGCGCACGTCCTGAAAGAATATCAATGCAAAATAACAAATATAGCAGGATGGACACAAAGCGACCCCACCTTCGATCACTCTGCCCATCACCAACCCTGTATTCAGATATCTGAATGCATGCGCAGTTCCGCATACGCGGGCTGGCACATGTGCAAGATATATATATATATATATATATATATATATATATATATATATATATATATGTATATATATATGTATATGTATATATATATTTATATATATATACATATATATAATATAATATAATATAATATAATATATACACACAAACACAAACACACACACACACACACACACACACACACACACAGACACACACACACGTGTTGGCGTACTTGTCTATACGTACATACATTCTGTACGCGTATGTTTTAAATATATACTTAAAAACACGCGGACATGCACACGAACACACACACACACACACACACGCATGTGCACATGCAAACGCAAACATGCCCATACACACACACACACGCGCGTATATACAATACGTATGCATACAATACATACTGTATATATACATACTTTCCATATTTAAGGAAATGACACATTTCTTGATACTGCACAACCCCTATCCTCCCCACTCCCCCTTCCTCCCCCTCCCCATCCTCCCCCCTGCCCCCATCCTCCCCCCTGCAAACCACTTTTAATTCATGATTGAAATCACTTCAAAGCTGACGGACTCGACCTCGGTGTGAGTGGTGATCCACGAACCCAAGACGCGAGCAAAGGAGGTAACCAATATCCTCGCCTTGTCACTGGCGCTTCACCGCGCCTTTCCATAACTCATCCTCTATTGTTTTCGAGACAGATGAGGTTCGATTCCCAATCTATCTGTTTCTGATAATGTTCCTATATATATGTTTGACATTACCATGGAAGCTTTCATTATGTAATGGTCATCAATGCACATATACACATACTTGTGCACAAACTAAGTTGTTGGTTATATAAGAATTCGCCTATAAAGCTAAGACAGCACTAAACAATAACAATCACGATATCAATAACAATACACAAATGATCAAATAATTGAATGAAAAATAAAAAATAAAAACAAATAAATAAATTGAAGACGAAAGTAGTAATGGCTTTAACCTAAGTCCAGATTGTGTTGAAGCCTCCAGACACTTCAGAGATGCTGGACGATACATTATGAAAAGACAAGCATATCTCTATAGTAATTCCCAGATCATTTAGTTCATCTTCGCGCTACCTTGCGACCTCATATAGTTCCTGTCAAGCCCACTCCTGCTTCTTTTTTTTTATAATTTGATCCATTTCTCCACTTTTTGGAAAGCGTGATGGATTTCTTTCTTTTCGTACTTCCAAAAATAGGATTTGTAAAACAAAAGTGTTGACGAACACTTTTCTGTTTGATCTTACACAAAATAATATATATATATATATATATATGTATATATATATATATATATATGTATACAGTATATATGTGTATATATGCATATGTATACACACACACACACACACACACACACAAAGATATATATATATATATATATATATATATATAGACACACACACACACACACACACACACACACACACACACACACACACACACACACATATAATATATATATATATATATATTACACACACATATATATAATTTTACACACATATATATAAATTGTGTGTGTGTGTGTGTGTGTGTGTGTGTGTGTGTGTGTGTGTGTGTGTGTGTGTGTGTGTGTGTGTGTGTGTGTGTGTGTGTGTTTACACAGAGATAGTTGGATAAATGCGTGGATGAAAATGGACAAGACAAACCGACAGATATATGTATTCACACATACGCATCTATATTCACTCAGATTGTACATGAAAGCTCAAGCCCCAAAGATTTTTGATTCTTCAAAAATATTGAGTATGTGCACTTCCGTTTGCATGGGTATGAAAGCAAAAATGACTTACATAAAACTGCCATGTGAACGAGAAAATTCATATCTCCAACAATGATTTTAATATTCATTTCTATGGCGTAGAAACACACATACAAAGAAACGTAAACGTATGCAACACTGGCATATATTATCAGGGAACTAACGCTCCATTACATGTGTGTGTATGCACGGATAACTTCAGTATGTGTACGTACACATGCACGCACACATACGCACACACACAACTGTGACTGTACAACCCCACAAGATCAGCACTGGAGTACAGCGACTATTACATTGAGTACTTCATGTACACTACACTACAAATACACGAAAGCGATCTTGATCATGGAAACCAAATAAGGGGAACCTACAACCAAAAACATCTGAAGTTCATAACAAATTACGTTTTATTCGTAAAAATAAAATAAATAAATAATTTAATGATTAGATAAATAAATAAATCTGCTTCAAGCCTGTAACACTGAATTTGGTGAATACACACCCTCTAAGTTGCTACTTTACTGAAAAGGTAGGAGACGACCTTATGGTAGTCGCGAGTAGACGCGGTTGAAAAGGTGTTTCACTTCTTACTTTAGTAGTAAAATCACCAGTCAATTTATATATTAGACTACAAAAATTGCCAGGTCTACCAATGTGTTAGAGGGACTCTATTATCGCCAAATTATAATGTCATTAATATTGTCAATATTTTAATCATTGACAACCACAGGCTTCCCAGCGACATCAATAAGTAGCAAAATTTCTCTAGACGAAATTCTAGAGCATTTGGATCTTTGTTGGAGAAATTTAATTAACATTTTAGATAAGTATTCAGAAAAAAAAAAAAAATCACCTTCGCTAG
>NC_134813.1:23804741-23807241 GCF_046742065.1 Oratosquilla oratoria
CCTGGCCTTTTTCGATTTGCACAACTTTGGGCAAAAGTACCGGTCAGGTTCCACAGTCGTGTAGGGCGAGAGGGGGAAGGAGGGAGGGAAGGAGGGAGGGAAGGAAGGAGGGAAGGAAGGAGGGAAAGAAGGAGGGAAGGAAGGAGGAAAGGAGAGAGGGAAGGAAAGAGAGAAGGATGGAGAGAAGGAGGGAAGGAGGGAAGGAAAGAGGGATGGAAGGAAGGAAGGGGGGAAGGAAGGAGGGAAGGAAGGAGGGAGGGAGGGAGGGAGGGAAGGAGGAAAGAAGGAAGGGAGGGAGGGAGGGGTGACGTTAGTGGGGTGAAGTCACAAGCTTGTCTAAGGAGGAGATGGAGGAGAGGGTGGAGGAGAAGGTGGAGAGGGAAGGGAGAAGAGGAGGAAGGGTGGGAGGAGGAGGTGGAGAGAGAAGGGAGAAGAGGAGGAAGAGTGGGAGGAGGAGGTGGAGAGGGAGGAGTGGGAAGAGGAGGTGCAGAGGGAAGGGAGAAGAGGAGGAAGAGTGGGAGGAGGAGGAGGTGGAGAGGGAAGAGAGAAGAGGAGGAAGAGTGGGAGGAGGAGGTGGAGAGGGAAGAGAGAAGAGGAGGAAGAGTGGGAGGAGGAGGTGGAGAGGGAAGAGAGAAGTGGAGGAAGAGTGGGAGGAGCTGGAGAGGGAAGGGAGAAGAGAAGGAAGATTGGGAGGAAAGGCAAGGAAGAGGAGAAAGAGGAGATGGAAAATAAAAAGAAGGAGGAGAGAAAAGAAAGAAAAAGAGGAGGAAGAGAAATGTGATTAAAAAAAGATGAGAAAGAGATGAAGATGAGAAAGAGGGGAAAGATGAGAAAGATGAGGAGAAGGAAGAGGAGAAGGAAGAGGAGAAAAAGAAGGATTAGGAGAAGGATATACAAAAGGTAAAAAGGGATACAAAGAAAAACCCTGATTGAAAATTTGTTGAAGAAAAAAGATTTGGAGAGAGACCTACATTTGCCAAGGAAATTATCCTCAACAAAAAATAATCGAAAACAAATGACAGATGAATTATTTTATTCATTCATTTTATTTATTTATTTATTTATTTTATTTATTTATTTATTTATTTATTTCAAATGTAAAAATAAATCCTTCAACCGACGGACTGAGATCGAGGCTGCCCGGTCCGGTCACTTTCAGGGACGGGGAGAGCCAGAAGTCCGCTTAGATGACCCTTGTCCTAGGTTACATTAGGTTAGGTCAGGTTAGGATATGCTAGCTAGGCTAGGCTAGGCTAGGTTAGATTAGATTTTGTTAGTTTAGAATAATCGCCAACAGGATAAGATGGCGAGATTTTTTTATTATAATTATCCTATACACACACACACACACACACACACACACACACACACACACATATATATATATATATATATAATATAGATATATATATATATATATATACATATACATATATATATATACATAGATACATATATATACATAAATACATATATATATATATATTTTTTTTTTTTTTTTTTTTTTTTCCCAAGATATGAACAAGGTTAAAGTATATTTCCACTAAGGTATACGTAGAGCAGGGTTGGGAAATCTGGTCCAAAGGGGCGTTACTGAAACTGAAATATACGGTGCATGTCTAGGATAAGAGGAAGAGAGAGAAAGAAACAAACACAAAAAGGAAAAGAAAGAGGAAAAAGGGGAGAGGACAGGACGTAAGGATGGAGAGAAATTGGACATGAAGAGAGGAAGGAGGGGAGGGAAGGAAGAAGAGTAGGGTGGGAGAGAAGGAAGGAGAAGGAAGGAAGGAAGGAAGGAAGGAAGGAAGGAAGTAAGGAAGGGAGAGGGTAGAAGAAGGGCAGGGAAGGGGGAAGAGTAGGGTGGGAGAGAAGGAAGGAAGAAGGAATGAAGGAAGGAAGGAAGGAAGGAAGGAAGGGAGAGGGTAGGAGAAGGGGAGGGAAGGGGGAAGAGTTGGGTGGGAGAGAAGGAAGGAAGAAGGAATGAAGGAAGTAAGGAAGGAAGAAAGGGAGAGAGGAGGAGGAGGAGGAGGAGAAGGAGGAGGAAGAGGAGGTGGAAAGGAGTGTGGGGGTATAACAAACGTAACAAAGGTCTCCAACAAAGGTAGACCAACGAAAAAAAAGGACAAAGTAGTTGTAATAAATATTACTAAAACTACGACAATGACGAGAAGAAATGGCGGAAGAGAAGACCATTTCCATATGTTGAATACTGAATGCTCACGTGCGTGTGTACCCCTCTCTCACAACGTCACACGCGCGTGCACACGATGCGTGTGTGACGTCGTATGTACATGCGAATACATATATCTAATAGAAGGGGGAAATTGAGTATGAATTGAATGTTTGATGGAATGCCTGATGGGCTAAGAGCTTTGCTTGAATGCTAATATTAACATAAATTGACTGCTGATGCAATTGGGTGTGTGTATGTGTTTGTCTGCGCGTGTGTGTGTGTGTATGTGTGTGTGTGTGTGTGTGTGTGTGTGTGTGTGTGTGTGTG
>NC_134813.1:23814741-23817241 GCF_046742065.1 Oratosquilla oratoria
ACCTCCGTCTTATTTCATTGATAATTTCTGTAAAATATTCATAGTAAAAAGAAAAGAAAAAATACCCAAACGTCGGAAGCACTATTGAAATTCAAAAAACTTACCAGAGTTCATAGATAAATAAATAATTAGGTAGATAAATTAATAAGTTATTCTATATCTACAGTAGTAAAAGAAAATATATTCACAGTATAATAACCATCAATACATATCAACTAATTTTTAATTAAAAACATTAATGAATATTAATAAAAATGAATGGAAAAATAGATAAATTAAATTAAAAGATAAGTGAATTCTTCACATGAACTGCCATAAGACTAACGTCGGAAAAAAAAAAAAAAAAAAAATGGGGGTGGGGGGTGGGGGTGGGATGTGGACACTCGAACATTCTTGAAGACAAAGACAATCTTTGAGCCAAGAAGGACTAGAACTAATCCAACGGCCCTTCACCCAACACAGCGGACTCTCCTAAGGCACGGCCAAGTGTAGGCCTTATGGTCTCTTGCAGTCTCCTCTATTCTTACCTTCTTAACTTAACCAAGTCTCTGCATTCCTGACTCTTGTCCAAAGCTAAGTTAACTTTCAATATATTAACTCCTTTCCCGTGTCACGTGTTCTTTGCCTAACCGAGGTAAAATTTCCTCAACCAGCTTACATTTGCTTGTCTACAGACTGACGAACAATACAGTTGTTCTATTTACACAACTCTTATTCCTTTCTATTACCAAATCAACTTGCCTTTCCTTGGCTTGCAGACCATTAAATACGATTTCTTTCATTACCTTTTCTACCTTTGTACCTTTAAATAGTTCACTTAATTACTCTTGCCTACAGCCCACAGTCTATCTTATTACCAAGGCTATCTAGTCCTTCCTTGCCAGTTGGTCGAATACACCCAGAGTCAACTTGCTTTAATTACGTATGCATTACTTATATATATACATTACAGTATACATATATGCATGTATGCATATATACATATATATACTCATACGTATTTACACACACACACACACACACATATATATATATATATATATATATATATATATATTTATATATATATATATATATATATATATACATATATCCACAAATCCTATTATTACATCTGTTTTACCCTACTTGCCCTTTCCTTACCTAGAGGTCTGCTTAAATCCAAACTATCTTGCCTACAAGCCTGCCTTCCCCCACCGCTTACCTAAAGCCAATCTCCCCTTCTTCCTTGCCCTCTGGCCTGCCTATCACTGGTGTCGCTGTTCTTTGGCCAAGCAACAAGTGTTAGAGTATACTTGCGTGTGTCCGCTTCCACTTTCTTGCATGAAGATTTCCTGCTCGTATTGAATTCGTATGTTTCGCTTAGTGTGTGCAGGCACACGTATGCATGTAAGTAAATATGCATACGTGCATGTATGTGCGTGTGTGAATATTATGCATATATATATATATATATATATATATATATATATATATGTGTGTGTATATACATTCAATTGTATCTGTGCGTGTATACCTACAAGTACAATCTATACAGTGTGTACACATTACATTTATGCATATGTATGCATATATATATATATATATATATATATATATACATATTCATATACGCATATATGTATATATTTATATAAACACAAATACTTGTGTATGTATGCTTGTATGGACAACGTTGAACATCAACCATCAACGAAGGTCGGAAGAGCCCCGCCGCCGCAGGTGCTGCGCCGTTTTGACAAAGACCGCGTTTTTAACCGCGAATAAGAGCCGCCCTCCAAATTCGCGGTTTGCGAAGCGCGCGGGCAGCGGCGACTGCCCCAGCCAGCCTGTCTATCTTGACCCAAACCCTCAGTTCCTCACTCGCGCGTTTGTAAAAAGATGATGTTTATTTGCCAGATGCGCCGTGCTTGGCGAAGGGGGGAAGGGGAGGGGGGGAAAGGAGACAGAGGTAGTGGGAGGGACGTGGAAAGGGGAGGAGAGGGGAAGAGGAGGGGAGGAGAAGGGAAGGGAGGGAAGAGGCCGTATACAGGTCTAAGGAAACAGATTATTATGTGTAAGAGGAAACGAGGAAGATGTGGAGAGAGAAAGAAAAAGGAAGAGAAAGTGTGAGAGAAGACATGAAAATGATGGAGAAAAGGGAGACTAGGTGAGAATTAATAAGAGAATTGTCAGTTTAAAGAAGATATTGGAGGGTAGAAAGGGAAATTAGAACAAGTGTTGGGAGATGAGGAAGGACAGATAAGACGAGGGGATGAGAAAAGAAAAATTACGTAAATATGACGAGATATTTAAAATAGTGACGTTCTTAAAAAGGATTTTTTTTTTTTTCCCGAGAGGGCAAGGGGTGCATTCAAACTCGTCTAGAACAGTCTCAAGATATCATTTGACAAAGTATCCTCGGGAACAGACGTCTTAGGATATCACTAAGCTCTTGCGTCTGTGACGTCACGATGAAAGAAAAAAAGAAGGAAGGAGAGACGTCATAAAATCTACGAGG
>NC_134813.1:23822241-23837241 GCF_046742065.1 Oratosquilla oratoria
TCCCTGTGTGTGTCTGCGTGTGTGTGTGTTTGTGTGTGTGTGTGCGTGTTAGATAAATAGAATGAGAGATTATATATGTATATATATATATATATATATACATATATATATATATATATGTGTGTGTGTGTGTGTGTGTGTGTGTGTGTGTGTGTGTGTGTGTGTGTGTTATACAATAGCCCTTGCGTAATTGTGTGTATACATATGTGTGTATGCGTGTATGTGTGTATGTATGGTTGTGTATATGCATTTGCTTGCACGAGGGCATGTAACGTGTCCGCGTGTGCTTTTCAAGAAATGCCTGCCGAGATCGCTTTGAGGTGCTTTGTATGTTGCGACTGTGCTTTGCGTCTGTCATGGAATCCGTATGTGTAGGGAAACGAGTCTCTGCTTCCCGTGTTTATTTTATGCATTTAGTGCCTGTGTATACTGCAACAATACTGCACATGTAACAACAAACAAAAATATGTTTCTAGTAAGAGTAGATGTCTGGGTTTTATTCCTCTTTCTTAATAATCTCCGTCTCGGCACTGATTCCTTCTCTGTATTTCTTGGTTTGTTTTGCTTTGTTGTGTTTTCGCAATCAAATACTTTCAGCAGAGTTACAAGCACCACTGTCGAAGATCTGTGCATCCTTGAACGAACATGGACGATGACTACACACACACACACACACACACACACACACACACACACACACACACACAAACACACACACACATACACACACACATAACGTACAGACACATAAAAGTGCCTATATGAAAATATCAATGGGAAAATATCAATGCAAAAAATTATATATCATATTATATATCATATCATATATTATATATATTAAGAGAGAGAATAGACAATAAATATAACAGATGAAATAAAAATTCTCCAACTAAAAATATATAAAAAATAGAATAAAAAATAAAAATTAAATAAAACATATATCTCTCCATCTTAAAAAAAAAGTACCGATAAAAAAAAAAAAAAAAAAAAAAAAAGGAGAGAATCGCTACCAAAAAAGTATGGGAACCCCCAGGGTCTCGATGCAAGAAAGAATGACCGATAATTTTAGCCGCATTCACGCCTGACCACAAAGATTCGCTCCGCGTCTTCGCCCCTCGTTCCACATTCTTTCGTGCGCTCGGCAGAACTTTTACCCCTCGCTGTACATCTGCAGCCGCCAACGCGACCTCTGATGGCCCAGACGAAGGAAGAACCGCGCGGATTCTTCCCTATCCTTCAGAGAACCTCCCCATGAATTTCAGCCACGAAGCTCGAAACTGAAATTTGTACATAAGCAAAGTCTTCATAGTACAGCAAAGAAGTCTTCAAACGGGAAGGTCTAACACGTGAAATCGTATGCCATGTGTACGTGTGTGTGTACGTGTACGTGAGTCCGTGTGTGTGTGTACGTATGTGTGTGTGTGTGTGTGTGTGTGTGTGTGTGTGTGTGTGTGTGTGTGTGTGTGTGTGTGTGTGTGTGTGTGCGTGTGTGTGTGTGTGTTTACACGCGCAACTGTTGCCCAAAGACGAGGGAACGCGCACGCGCAAACGCGCGCGTGGGTTTGTACAAAACCCGTTTCTAAGTACATTTCGGCTACGACGTAGTACACACAGACGACATTTATCCATTTCCTTTTATGAATTCGTACATCCATTAATCATCTACTTGTTTGTTTACTTATTCGTTTATTTGTTTATTTATTGCGCTCGTTTTAGTTACCCAGACTTAATACATTAACCTCTTACGGATTTTGCGATAATACAACATTCGTTTGAGATACTCATGTTCATGCCCGAGAGCGTCTGCGCGCGTATTTACGCGCGCACACGCGCACAAGCGCACATGTGCGTGTATGTGTCTACATGTACAATAGCGCACAGGGCGCACACATGGCAACAAAAGCCAGGGCATCACGAAGCGCCTTAGCCAGACTACGTTTACAACCGTGGATTTCTCATAAATATTGCAATGTGCAATTTAATAATAGGATACGGGGGGGAAATACATTTGTTACGTCTGTCACTCGCCATTGGCGGCCATCTATTTGGCAGAGGCTTAATTTGGCGAGTCGTGAGCTTCTTTGACGCTGATCAATGCTAGGTCCTGAAATATTCGCGAGATATAATTGTGGTTAACAAAGCCTCACAATCGCCACCTTATTAGCATTATGGTAATACTGCGCGCGCGAATTTAATGCCCTGGCTAAAATCGTACCACGTTGCAATATAAGAATTTAACATTGAATCGTTCATTTGAATGAGCATTACCATGTGAAAAGACCAGGCTAGAGGATCGGGCAACAAAAATCGACCAGATTAAATTACAGGGGGAGGGGGGAGGGAGGAGGAGTGGGGGATGGGGGGGGACCAGACTTGGGAAGGGGGAGGAGGGAGGAGTGGGGGATGGGAGGGACCAGACTTGGGAAGGGGGAGGGGGGATCTTTAGGGAGGGGAAGGGAGGAGGAATGGGGGGGGACCAGACTTGGGAAGGGGGAGGAGGGAGGAGTGGGGGATGGGGGGACCAGACTTGGGAAGGGGGAGGGGGGGATCTTTAGGGAGGGGAAGGGAGGAGGAATGGGGGGGGGACCAGACTTTGGGGAGGGGTTGGGGAATGGAGGGGGAGGGGAGTTGGAGTGAAGGATACTCGGACATAATATATGCAAAACCCCACAACTTTGATTTTTGTACGTACGTACGTACAAACGCGAGCACGCGCGCGCGCACGCACGCCTTAACTCGCCTTCCTACCTCCTTCGTTCTCGTCTCCCACCCCTCCACATCCCTCCACTCCACTCCACTCCACTCCACTCCCTCCCTCCCTCCCATCCACCCAACCCATCCCACCTACACACCCAACGCAACTCCTCGTCTCAAACTCCCAGCTTATTCCCCTCCTTCATCCACCTCCCATACACTCCATTCCTTCACTCCATTCACTCCCTCCACTCCTCTCCTCTCGTCTGAACCCTCTTCTCCTCCACTCCACTTTCTTCCTTTTCCTCCATCCTCCTCCTTTCTTGATTTTTTCTTTGGTCGGTTTACATTCACTCCACATCTGTTCCTCCACATTTCCTCTATCCATAGTACTTCAGACATATTTTCTTAAAATATTTTTTCATCAATTAAATTTCCTCAGCCTATTCTTTCGACCTCTCATTCACATACTCCCTTTTTTTAATCCCTCTCCTCTCAAATACACTCCAAACTCAAAAACATCTCGTCTCCCTCAAATACCCTTCTCCCACATTCCCCTCCCTCAAACTCCCCCCTTGAAAATAATCCCCCTTTCTCCCCCTTAAATAATACTCCCATTTTTCCCCTCCCCCCTCAATTATCTTCCCCCATTTTTTTTCCTATAGACCTCCCCCCTAAATCCCTTTGCACCCTCCTCTATATGCCCCCCACCCCCATTCTCCGAAACCCCTCCCCCCCATAACCATACAATCCCTTTCCCCCCCTCTTACGTAATTCCTCTTCGGACCTCTATTCTCACCCTAATCTCATCATCTTCAGATATTTTTTGTCTTCTTCATTTCTATTTTCTTCCTTCCTTTCTTTCTTTCTTGTTCTCTTTGTTTTATTTCCAACAGGTTATCTTTTTCTCTACTCCAGATCTATCTCAATTGCCTCCCCCCTCCCCCCCCACAATCTCCAGCCTCCCCTCCCTCCTTCGTTTCTTCTTAATTCGATTCCCCCTCCCCCCACCTCCTCCTCCTCCTTCTGTCCGTATTCCCCATACCTCTTGTCTTTCCTCCTCACCGTTCGGTAATACATTGTCTTCATTTTCTGTTTCCTCCTCTTAACACTCTCTGTTTCCTCTCTTTTCTTTCATTCGCTGTTCCTCTGTCCCCCTTCTACTCTTTTTCTTTCTCTTTGCCCACATATTTACAATTCCTCTCCCCTCTTTGTTTGTTTACGACCCTCCTCCGCCTCTCTCTACCGCCTCTTTTCTCTCTCGATTTTTACCATTTCATCCTTTCCTTCTGTTTATATAAAACTCCTTTCCCCTATTCTCTCACTTCTGGCCTTTTTCCTCCTCCTCCCCCCCCTTTCCCTTTCTCCCTTCACTCCCGTCTCTTTCCCCTCCTCCCTTCCTCTTCTTTACAGCTCTCTACTCTCTTTCTGCATACCCATATTCAAACATCCTTCTCTCTTTCCTAACCTCCCTTCCTTCCTTCCTTCCTTCCTCTCTTCTTCCTCCCTTCCTTCTTTCCAGCCTCCCACCTTTCCTTCCTTTCTTCCTCCCTCCCCTCCTTCCTTCCTTCCTTCCTTCCTCTCTTCCTCCATCCGTCCCTTCCTCCCTCCATCCCTTCCTCCCTTCCTCCATTTCCTTCCTTCCTTCGTCTTACAGAATCCTCACCACTTCTCCTCCCCTACTTGTCACTTATCTCTCTATCTTCTTTATCTGTTAAGTACACCTCTTGTCTCGCAACTTCTGAGATGGTCAGCGGCCCTCGACCCCCTCCCCCCACCCCCTCCCCCACCCCCTACCTCCCCACCCCCACCCCCTCCGTGTCTTGGGGACGCTTTGAAGAGCCGGCGCCCTCTCGTCCACTCTTGTGCTCTTATGATGCTGCATTGGGCCGTATTGTGCGCCTATTGTGACTGTGGCGCCGGGCGCGAGCGGCATCACATTATGTGCCCCCTATGCGTAAACACACGGCGTTATGCCCAATGGTACGTCACTTTCTTGAGGCCCACAGTATGTCCCAGTGTTGTTGTTTTGGTGTGTGTGTGTACATGTATATATATATATAATATGTATATATATATATATATATATATATCTATATATATATATTATATATACATATATATTATATATATACATATATATACATATATATATATATGATATACAGTACATACATTTGGAGAACTTACAAAAAAATTGTCACACACACACACACACACACACACACACACACACACACACACACACACACTCACTCACTATTGCCAGCTCAGTATCATAATCCCATCCGGGACGTCTGTGAATTTCTTGCGAATATTGTACTTATATGTTGTGATCACAGGCTTCCTTGATTTTAGTTTCAACCCGAATTCCCTAGAACTGTCCCAACTCACTTTGATATAATTCAAAAAGAATCGAAAAATTCTGTAAAAGATGAAAAATATATCAAAGACGAATCGATTCTTTTCCGACAGAAGAAGAAACTCAAAATTTTGGTCGTCTTGGGAGAGATAGGACACCAACGGGACGATCCTTGTGCATGTCACCATACCTCACCATACCAACCCCTCACCATACCAACCCCTCACCATACCAACCTTTCACCATACCAACCCCGCACCATATCAACCCCTCATCATACCAACCACACCTCATACTAACCTCTCACCATACCAACCCCACTTCATACCAACCTCTCACCATAACAACCCCTCAATATACCACCCAATCACTATACCAACCATTCACCATACCAATCCTTCACTATACCATCCCATCACTATACCAACCCAACACCATATCACCCAATCACCATATCACCCTTCACCATACCAACCCATCACCATACCAACCCATCACCATCACCTTAACAAGCACGCTATCATTCATTTCCGGACACAATGTCCTATACATCCGAACCATCGTACCATAATACCGAACCATTGCCTATCGTCCTGTATTAGACTCGCAGACTACGTGCAATACCTACATTTAATCATGTTAGGAAGCGCTTTAAGGTCCCCCCCTCCCCCCTCCCCCTCTCCAGCCCTTCATCCTCCAGACAGGCACTCCCTTCCACATCCCTCCACATTTCCTCCACTGGAAACTGACCAGCAGAACTTCCTCTAAGACAAACCTCATTCTACGACTCTTGTGCAAGAGAGTGTGGTAGAAACAGTTCGCTTTGATATAAACACTATATACTATCTCCCTCCACACGACACTCCATAATGCACTCCACATACTGTAACATGTCCTCCGTCCTCCATCGAGCTGTGACGTAATGGCATGACGTCACGTGTTGTGTCACTTGTGAGTAACACAAAAGTTAGAGACTCTAATTTTGATTTCTCATTTTTCTCCCCCCAAAATAAAATTGTGACGTCATAGGAAGAGCACATACGCCCCTTTAGTCCCAAGGCTTCCCTTTTACTGAATAAAATCGATTATCAGTACGAACAGTTATTAAACTAAACGTCGTGTTTTAGCTATTTAATGACAATATTATTCAGTTGAAGACTAGACCCTAGATTTGAGAGGCACCAGGAATCACTTCATAAGCATCACTTACACATACACACACACACACACACACATACATACACACACACACACACACACACACACACACACACACACACACACACACACACACACACACACACACACACACACACATGACTCGTGGCGCAGTGGCAGAGTTCCAGGCCACCACTACAGATGTCCGGGTTCGTATCACGCCCAGGGCTTAAATAATTCCAGTATCGCTGCGCTCCGAGTCGTTACTCCAACTTTCGTGGGCGGGGAGTTGGGGGGGTGCGTGTAAGGTCACACCATTATCCGTAGATCGGTCATATATGAGCTCTAAGCTCTTACGGGAGGGAAATAGCTGTCGATCACGAGTCCAACACGTGATCCAAGACAAAGGTACACACACACACGCATACACACGCACGCACACACACAAAATACACAAAAACACTATCACACAAACGCGTATACACGCTAACATATATGGACACGATCATCTAAAGAAAAGAAGAAAAGAAAAAGGAAATACAGGAGGGAAAAAAACATGTACAATATCCTCGTATGGAAAACACACAGGGCACCCTTCACACGATCACGTTCGGGGCAAGGAAGAAGCCCACTTATTTCACTGAAGCCCACTTATTTCACTCTGTTCCACTTAAGAAGCCCACTTATTTCACTGTTCCACTTCTTGTTCCATATTGAAACAAAAGGAACCACTTGGACAAACCTTTTTCACTTTTTTTTTTTTTTTTTTTTGAGTTCGTAATCGCGTACGTTCGCCAGATTTTTTTTCCGTAGGCGTACCTGATCTCTTGGCTCTTTTTTTTCGTAGGCAGTCTTCAGGTTCGTTCACTCCATCACCCATGGGATTTTGATAGAAGGTTTTAATCCTACATCTGCTCAGGTGACTGCCTTCATTTGAAAATATATGAAGTAAAAAAAATAGTGGAAGGAATTAATTGGTAAAAATTAATGGAAGGAATTAATTACTTGTATTTATCTGATCGTCTAAAGTCGCCCTCAAACAGTGAGAATAAGAAAACAAGGAGTAAAACATGAAGGTTTGGTGATCCGGTCGTTAACATACTTTGAGTTACCCTGAAATTTGTAGTTTCGAGTCTTGACCAATGTACCAATGTATTAAAAAATAATAATAAATGAATAAATAATTAAAATAAAAGAAATAAACACGTAAAATAAACACAAATAAATACATAAACACAAAAAAATAAATATATAAATAATAAAATATAGATAAATGAATAATATATATATATATATATATATATATATATATATATATATATATATATATATATATATATATATATATATATATATATATATATGAATTTTTCCTGTGGATAGCTAGTGTTCACCTCGCAGGTATTTGTTGGCGCCACAGGTAATTTTCCGGTGCCACCTGTTGGCTCTCTTTCCGTTTTGGTGCCAAGTCTTCTACTTCGGAGTCTCAACTTCGTTAATCTTCATCCCGGTGTCAACCTTCAAAGGTTTTGTTCTGGTTGGCGCCACAAGACGCTAACCTGATGTGGACCTAAAGAGTTTAACCTTCTTACTATTATTATCATTTTTTTTTTTTTTTTTTTTAACGCCGCTAGTCGAATTGATTCAGTTGTGGGATACACCGAGAGGGTCATATATAATCTTAACGTACAAAATAAATAGATAAATAAACAATATAACAATAAATAAATGAATAAATAAAATGATAAACCAATTAATAATCTGGCGCTAGCAGCTAAAATAAATCTATAAAGTGTTCACACACACAGTTTAATTTTTGTCAGTAAAGACGCTACCTTCTGAAGTAGGTCTCGCATGAAACATCATTTAATTCACTTTTATAAAGTCAGTATTCTACGGGGTTAGGGGGGATTGACAGCCCTACGGATCAGAGACATGCAGCAAGACCGATCTCGACAACAAAAAATAACCATGATAATTTTTAACTCCTTCAGTCCTTTAACACCTCTTCTCTGACTCCAACTCTTTTCCACTGTGTCGTCCTCGAGGATAGAAACGCTAGTTACAGTCGATGACACACACAGTGCCTCTGGTGGGCGGTCACTTCTCAAGCAAGTGGGACCTTGCTAAAAAAAAACAAAAGTCAAAATTTCAGTAAGACTGATATAACATGTGCGCTATGTCTCGTCTTTCATATACCTCGTCTCCTTGGTTAGCCAGAAGAAAATACATAAATCACGCCAGGTTGGAAGACTTAATTGGACATCACCTTTGTGATGTCCTTTCTCACGTTCGGAGTCCACAGCCAGCCTTTGTTTGATCGCCGGCTGACGCGTTGTAGTAATGGTAGTCTTCCACCTTTTATATTTCTTGGAACTCGTTCAATTGATAATTCATGGCGGGTTTGAAGTTTCTCAGAAACTCTCGAGGTAGTTCATCTCAACGTCTTTTTTTTTTTGTCTTTTTTCTTCTTCTTCTTTTTAAGTGTCAGAAACCTCGTACCATCCGCGAGTCTTCGCCTTCCATTCCTCTTCCGTCTCCCCGACACTATCTCTCCTTCACTCATCGTTCTACTTGTCGCCAGCCCCCGACAGGTCTTAATTTTCTTTAAAATGAATAAATTACAAGACTTCCACTATGGCACAACAGCCACTTCAGCGTCCGTGGACAGATAAAGAAGTTTACTTTAACTTCATTCGGCCCTCCACTTATTTTTTTTAATATATAAAAGTAAATATAAATACGAGTATGAATAATATAATACCTCCTTTTTCCAGGGGCATTGCGATGATTAAGTCTGGCTCTCTATTCTTTGTGATCAGCAATTCCTTTGACTAAGAGTCCACGTATATACAGGTATATGATAAAAGTAAAATGTTTAAAAAATATTCGTGTAAATATTTCCCAACTCTGTAGCTGATACCATGCAATTTTCATCAAACCTAAAACATCTAACAAGATCCTTAACCTTCATTCTAATATCCATATAAGCCAAATAAGTATCCTGTTAAACAAACGCCCGTGCAATTTAATATCCCTGTATCTTGACCATCCATCTGTCTATTTTGTGAAACCATATTATTCAAAACTTACTAAATAAATATATACAATAAACATAAAAATGATATAAATAATCTAAACATAAAATTAAAAAGATAAATAATATAAATAAAATAAACATACAAAATTAATAAAAACATGAAAAAATTACTTCAGCCATTTCACGGATTTAATATTTTTTTGCAAATGGTGTGATTATACCCCACTTATCAGCACTGATTTAACTTATAACCTATACACTTCCAAATTCATTTCGCCTTACCAAAAGTTCAACTCAATCTTATTCTGACCTAATTGCTCCTTTCAATATCAAACACTCATGCCCCCCATTAAATTAACAGAGAAATAATGAATATATACACAAATAAATACAAATAAACAAATAAATAAATATACAAATAAATAAACAAATAAATAGATAAAAAATAAAGATAAGTAAAAGAGACATTTTCAAAACCTGCAACCATTTTCCTTCAACAGAGTAAACCAGTTTGCTGAAAGCCACCACACCACACAGCCCAAATCACAGTGAAATGATTAACAATATTACCCAGAATCCATATCCAATAATAAATGGAACATATCAATAACATGTTAATTATTACATTTATTAAAATGAAATTAAAATTCCAAATCGGTCGAAACCAAAAACTAAGTTGAACACTGAACAATCATAACAACTCCGGTACTCGCGTCATTGCCACCTGTTCATATGAACCTGGCAGCGAATAAACACATTTACTAGTCAATATTTCTAAATAAATTGAAAGTATTAAGCTCTTTTGATGATTGATTGCTCCCAGATTTTAATCACTTTCTAGGTTTGATAATATGAATGTGTATTTGTTAATTCTCATAGATTATAGAACTATTTTCGCTATACGTTTACCAACAATTTTGGTTAGCTATATTTCTATACAAGGTGACGGCACACTAGGCTAGCATGCTACTTGCTTTTGCTACCTCGTTTGAGCAGAAACGACTTCGGTTAAAATATTCTCGACTTCCGTCAGGACACCTTAACAATGTGTCTAACATTAGCATAGGTTTAACTTCTCTTAATTAGTAATTCAACTTCTCACTGTATGACGCAAGAGTAATTTAACATTTGGAAATTCGAAAAACAAAAGATCGTAACCGAAGTCGCTTCTACTCAAACGATGTAGCAAAAGCAAGTAGCATGCTAGCGAGAAATGCTTAGTGTGCCGCCAAAACTTCCCGGACTCTTCCTATCCTACATACTGGCATCGAACACATACACGTGCATTTTTCTTATGACCAGTTCCCTGATGCCAATTGCAAGTGGGAGGAAGGAGAGAGAGAGAAAAAAGTAAGAAAAGTATAGCATTTCTCTACCAAACCCTACATCTAACCCAACCCTAAACCCAACACCCTTAAATCAGACCCTTTCAACCCATCATTTCAGTCCCAGGCGTGTAACCCTATTCCTATTGGCCTGTTGACCGCGCTCGAGCCCTGACGAAACAATTATTATACCCCTAACACATCCCAACACTCCATTTTTTTTTTTTTTTTTTTTTAATATGCCTTGCTCAATGTGGGTTACCCCGGACGCCATTTTCTTTTTCTTTTCTCCAGAAATTCCATCTTTCTCGACGCCTTCAGATAAGCAAAGATAAGGGTTGGATTCAAAGATATCCAGAGAACTGAGGAACAGGAGAAACAAGAAGATGAAGCCAATAAACACACTTGATTTACCAATTGATAAAATTTTCGAGTTTTCTTTGTTCTTTATTTTTTCTTAACTAACGCCGTGGCATTCGAAATCACCCTCCTCCTCCTCCTCCTTCTCCTCCACCTCGATGTCTCAACACCGCTGTCGCACCAACATCCGCTCCCACAGCCACAGCACCACCTGCCTCCCCCCCACCCTCACAGCACCTCTGCAGAAGCACCTGCCACAGCGGGTTGTAATGCAGACCTCGGTAATACAGTGTGAATATAATCTGGATTTGTAATGATATAGCAGCTCATCCAAACGTCATACGGTTCTACGCTAACTCCCACCTACGCCTCCATCCTTCCTCCTCTTCTTCCTCCTCCTCCTCCTCCTCCTCCCTCCTCCGTCGTCCTCCTTTCACCCTCCATTTTCGATCCTTTCTCACCTCTTCCTCATTTCTCTCCTCCTCCTCTTCTCTCTTTCTTCCTCCTACTCCTCCTCCTCTTCCTTCTCCTCCTCCTCCTCCCTCCTCCGTCGTCCTCCTTTCACCCTCCATTTTCGATTCTTTCTCACCCTCTTCCTTATTTTTCTCCTCCTCCTCTTCTTTCTTTCTTTCTTCCTCCTTCTCTTCCTTTTTTCTTCCTCCTCCTCTTCCTTCTTTCTTCCTCCTCCTCAATCCATGATCTCCCACCTCTCCTATGGACCTGGTCCTATTCCTCCTCTTTTTCCTCTTCCTCCTCCTCTTCCTCTTCATTCTCCTCCGCCTTTCCTTTTCCTTCATTCTCTTTCTCTCCCTAAATATTTTCTCTTTCACCTCATTTCCTTTACCTTCCTCCTCCTCCGTCCCTCCTCTCCTATAATCCATCTCCTCCTCCTACTCCTATTCCTCCTGTTCCTTCTCCTCAATCTCCTCCTCCTCTTCCTTCTCCTCAACCTCCTCCTTTTCTTCGTTCTCCTCCACCTCTTCCTCCTCCTATTCCTCCTCCTCCTCTTTCTTCTCCTATTCCTCCACCTCCTCTTCCTTCTCTTCAACCTCCTTTCCCTCGTCCTCTTTCACCTTCACCTCTTCTTCCTCCTCCTCTTCCACCTCCTCCTCCTCTTCCATCTTCTTCCAACCAATATCCTGTCCACTCCCACACTAATTCACCTATCTTCCTTATCAACCCCCCTTCTGTCTATTCCTCCTCCGCCTGTCTAGTTCGTCTAATTCCTTATTCATCTGTCTAATCCCCTTTCCGTTTGTTCTGTCTCGGGAAGAGGAATCGAACAGAGCAAGAGTAAGGGCACCTGCAAACACTGCAAAACTAGAAATAACGGATGTGTGTTAAGATTTACAGTTCCTTCTAGATAACAGATCTCATTTCGATTCTAAAACCTTAATTACTTTTTCTTATGGTAAGGTCTTCTTTTCCATTCATAAAAAAAAAAAAAAAAAAAAAGTGTTGAATTTCCTTTATCAATTATTATTATTATTATTATTACTATTATTATTATTATTTATTTCATTTTTTCAACCAAAAATCTCTATTGTACAGTACATACGTGAGCAGCCTACCAGCCAACATTGCTAGAAATCTTTGTGGACGCCATTTCAGTACATACCTGAAACAAAAGAGAAAGAGGTCAGTATACAAAACATTATATAGTTAACTCGGAGATAACATTTACATAAAACACACACACACAGAAGTCCTTAGAAATAAACTAAGAAAGACTAAAAATCGAATAGAAATAAAAAATACCCTTCCTTACACATAATTATATAAATACTTAGAATAGCCTAGAAGGCAATACATCCGAGGATGGAGCAATTAATTAATTCAAATCTGAGTATATTTGGAAAAAAAAGGAGATATAGCCTGTGTTGATACCATGCTTGACTGTGAACTATGTAACTGCCTAGTAAGAATATGGACCAGCAAGCGTTATTCTTTTCCTGTATACTAAAACACACACGCACACGCACACACACACACACAACTCGATGGCGCAGTGGTAGCGATCGCAGCCGTCACTACGGCGGTACGGATTTGAATCCCGTCCAGGGCTTAAGTAATTTCAGTATCGCTCCGCTGCGAGTCGTTACTCCAACACGTGATCCAAGACGATGGTGGTGAATCGTACACTCACTCATACATAAATACATATGCACACACATACACATATGCACACACAGTAAATACATATTATATATATATATATATATATATATATATATATATATATAAAATCACTTAACAGCTATCCGTGTATGGTATTCCTTGGACGGCCGGCTTCGGTCGTTGGCAGCAGAGGAAGAAATAAACCCTTAATCTGTCCTGCAGTCTGTCAAAGTCGTGAACGCAGTGGGAAGACGTAACTTTGACTTTGCACAGAATGTCAATGAGCAACATATGCGGAAAAAAGCGTAAAAGTGCGCCCGCACACGCGCACACACACAGTAGGGAGTGAGAGAGGGGAAGGGGAGGGGAAGGGGAGAAAGGAGAGAGAGAGAAAGGAGAGAGAGGAGAGAGAGGACAGAGGGGAGAGAGAGAGAGAGAGAGAGAGAGAGAGAGAGAGAGAGAGAGAGAGAGAGAGAGAGAGAGAGAGAGAGAGAGAGAGAGAGAGAGACAGAGAGAGATAGAGAGGCAGAAACAACGTTGAACCATAACACCAATACAAAAATAAATAGATAAATCAATTAATTAATCACTATATAAAAATAAAAATTAAAAATTTATATTGTCAAGCATTTGTGTTTCCAAAATAACATGAAAATAGTAAGAAAGAAAAAAGAAACACGATAATGAGAGGAAATCCGGACTTTTTTTTTTCTTAATAATATAAATCTTGCTGAGTGTGCTCAACCACGCGTCTTGTGTCAGCCCAGTAGACCAAAACACACGCGCGAACAAACAGCCAGAGGGCCGAGAGGGTGGGGGATGGTGGGGGAAGGGGGTGGGGGTTGAGTAGCCTACACTAATATATTTCAACAATGAAATGATTATTACAACCGTCAACTTCTAGCACGAAATAAAAATAACAATAAACGAGCCTAAAAACGTTCTCAAAAAAACGGTTTCAACAATTTAGTTAATGCATAAAAATTGCCTAATCCCATAAACAATCAGAAGGAAGAATATTTATTTCCCCCTAATAATATTACTAGAGTAAATACGAGGGGGGAGGGGGGGAGGGGAGGGGGAGGGGGGAGAGGTCATTTTACGTATCAAACCAAAACAACGTTTCTTCGCCCCCAGAAAAATCGCTGCCAAGTTTTCTCATTACAAACGTAAAACTCTCCGTGATTACGAGTGAATATATAAATAGGAGCAAATTGTACACAAAAGGAAACACTCGATACTGAGTGTGTGTGTGTGTGTGTGTGTGTGTGTGTGTGTGTGTGTGTGTGTGTGTGTGTGTGTGTGTGTGTGTGTGTGTGTGTGTGTGTGTGTGTGTGTGTGTGTGTGTGTGTGTGTGTGTGTGTGTGTGTGTGTGTGTGTGTGTGTGTGTGTGTGTGTGTTAGACTGGGCAAAATGTTTCTAAGAAGGACGTTCTATGAACGCGGCGCAGCCCATGTTAGAAAACGGGAGGAGGGTTGAAGACTACAAAGTTGGTGACTTTACGCAGTAGTTCTACCTGCCGTCGTGTGATTTTATTCAATTTGAAGAAATTCTTCCCACTTTTGGGACACCCTGTATATACGTTTATATATTTAAAGAGCAAACTGACGTGCCTTGGTGGCGTAATATGAAATGCGAGCGATGGTCTTGTATTTGCTTAGTAGTGGGTTCGAACCCCGAACTCCTCTCCGATTCCAAGCAGTGACTGTTAGCTACCTGTCTCAACTGCCCAAGTGCATAGGGCAAAGGTGGCGGCTTAAGGTCGTAGCTATTCAGCGTCTCCTGGCGTAGACTCCTCACCACTTAGGATTGAAGAACGGAGACAGCCCATTACTGTACAATGAATGTCAATCCCACACGAAACAAATCACAAAATAACTAATAACTAAAAGAACGTTCAGGCAACTCGCGGCGAGCTGGTAGGAAAACAAAAAAAATTAGAA
>NC_134813.1:23842241-23847241 GCF_046742065.1 Oratosquilla oratoria
TCCTTATCACTTCATCACTAAGTGTCGGTTTTAGCTCCTACGTTGTTATTTTCCTTTTGACATAAAGAACTCCTTTACTTAAAATTTCACTTATCTTACGGGTTTCACTTATCTCGCCCAAGCCATGCTGTCTCGCATCTTCCTAGGAGGAGGAGGAGTAGGTGGAAGAGGAGGAGGAGTAGGTGGAAGAGGAGGAGGAGGAGGAGAAGGTGGAAGAGGAGGTGGAAGAGGAGGAAGAGGAGGAAGAGGAGGAGGTGGAGGAGGAGAGAGGAAGAGGGTAAGTGGAAGAGAAGGAAGAGGAGGAGGAAGGGTAGGAAGAGGGAAGGATAGGAAGAGAAAAGGAGAGGAAGAGAAGAAAGATAAAGAGGAGGCAGAGGATGAAGAAGGAAGAGGAAGAGGAGGAGGAGGAGAAGGAGAAAGAGGAGAAAGAGGAGGAGAGAGGAAAACGGTAAGGGGAAGAGAAGGAAAAGGAAGAGGAGGGAAGGATAGGAGGAGAGAAGGAGAGGAAGAGAAGAAAGTAAAGAGGAGGCAGAGGATGAAGAAGGGAGGAAGAGGACGGGCGAAGGGAACTGATTATATTTTAAATCGAAGGCACGGAACAACTGCACAAACTGAGCAAGTAGAAATGATGGCAGACGCAAAACCACCACAGTCTTCACGTGAACGGGTGTGACTTCAATAGGTAAGTGCTTTCCACACACTAGAATCCCACACGAGATTACTACTATTTCAATATACATATATATATATATATATATATATATATATATATATATATATATATATATATATATATATATATATATATGAATAAAACTATGTCCAATTCCAGTCCGCATTATCTTCTTTCTCTTCTCTCTCTCCCTCTCTCTCTCTACCCCCTCTCTATCCCTAACTCCTCTCTTTCCCTTTCTACCCACCTCTCTTTTTCTACTCCCCTCTCTTTCTCTTTATCCCTCTTTCTATCTCTCTTCACCCCTCTCTCTCTCTCTCTCTCTAGGGCACCTTCACGTTACTCCACCGTGAGCAACTGGTCTCCCTCAGATCATTGCCAGAAAAGGCTTAACAGACCCATTGGCAGAAATCTCGGGCTGCGACAACAAACGGGGAACAAGTCCGGTCCCATCGCTTCATTATCTTTATCAGGGGGCAAAATCATCTAAGCTATGGCTTCATCCCCGCTCGTCCCAGACGGTCCATATACAACTATTAACACCCGCAGCTAGGGACGTCGACGGCTACGCTTCTTGAATGGCCGGTACATCCCCCTGCGGTATCAGTCCTAATTCTTGTGGACACCCCAATTAGCAAGGGCCATTTCCTGAGGGAGAAGTATTACTGTCACTCCTGGGGTTTCGTTGTCACCGTAGTCTCGTTGTCACCAGAGTCTCGCTATTGTCGGAGGGTCTCGCTGTTACTTCACGTTGTGATTTATTATCATTATTAATATTATTATTATTATTATTATTATATATTATTATTATTATTATATATATATATATATATATATATATATATATATATATGCGAATAAATCACAAAAAACACGTAATTCTCAAAACGTGTAATAAAACATTTTAAGACACCTTTGAAAATGTCTTAAATAGACAAAAACGTTCGGTCACCTTTCATTTTATTTTCCAAGTGGTTTTATTACACACACACACACACACACACACACACACACACACACACACACACACACATATATATATATACATATATATATATTACAAAAATTACTTATGAAATATAGTGTATATAGAAATATACCAAGGGTTCAACAACCATAGCTATATTTGCATAGTTTTGTATTCCAACTATTCTCACCTTTTCACACCAGCTCCAATTTTCATTCGGTTCCATCACTCAAGCTACAACATCGACCAGGACACCACCACGTCCCACCACCACCACCACCACCACCATCCACCTCCACCATCTCAGCCATCACCTCCATGCTCCCCACCCCGCCTTCCCCTCTCTCCCTCCCTCCCACCTCCGCCCTTGTTTCATCATCTCCTAAAAGTATGCCTTCCTCTACTCCTAACTCTTCTGCCAAACACCTCCACGTAACAAAGAGAACTCTTCATCCTCACGGATACAAAGAGCACGCACATTAGCATACTGTTCACTAAAATCCCTGACCCAACAGCACAGCACAGCACGGGTTACACGACCCCGCAATTCAAAGCACGCTGATTTAACACGGGTCAAAACATGTCTAGGGCATCACATAACACATCACCTTCACGTACAAATAATAACATTCTGTGCTAAATCCGCTAAGTTAAAAGTTACCATGATTACTAAGCAACAAATGTGGAGGGTATACTAACATATCTCTTGCTATACGTACTCGAACAAGACAATTGCTCTCTTCGTGTAGATACTCCTAGATATGTATTCAACTGAGCCTTCCTCTTAAGTATCCTTGCCCATATACACTCGCTTGACCCCTTTCGTGCCTTCATACTATCAGGGCACAAGTTACATTTTCTTTATTTGATCCTTCTACCTTCATATCCTTGTCATACATATTCGATCGCCTTCTCCGTCCTCCATAACTCCTACCTATCTTGTCCATATTATTCTCCTGATTACCCGCTTTCCATATATCGACTCCTTATTGCCGGGTCAAGTCACGTCTATCATCAATTCCTTCAATCACTCACGTAGCATCAACTCCCTTAACCGGTAATAAATACTTTACTTTCATCTCTTTTCATTTCTCGAGTAAAATGATGATGAGACCTTTGCTCTCTTGGGTTTGTCTTGTTTACTGTTGAGATCCTCTACGTCTTCAGATGCTCCTTCTTCGTGATCAATTAATCCGTGATGTTGTAACTGCCCTCAACACCGTCCTGGCTACACCATCCGTCCTTTCACTGTTCCACCTTCCGACATCACCAGTATTATCACCACTATCACCACCAAACAACATCACCACCACCACTACTACCACCATCACAACTTCCACCACCACCACATCACTACCACCAATATACCCACTTCAGACATTATCACCATCAAAGCTACCACCAAGAAAACCATCAACCTCACCAATATCACCACTTTCAACACCCTTTACTGTGCACCACATCTTCCAAAACCCGCAACCACATCAACTTCCACCACAATACCACTACCACCACCACCACTACCATCATATAAAACACCTGGATGATACCAGTTCGACAGAAATGGCGAATGGCGTATAACATTAAGATTTTGAGGATTATCTATATGCTAATGTTGTCTTTTATACCCGTCTCTAACCAGACCCAGTCTTTTATTTATGATTCCTGGATAATCGAAAAAATGCCCGCGGTTGTGATGCCGCGTTGTGTGCGTGCGTCTGGGGGTTGTTGGAGGGGGGGGGGGAGCGGGGGAGAAGAGCTGGGGGAGGGGAGGGGGGGAAAGTTTGTTTCGCCTTCCATGTTTCGTAAGGATGCGCCTTCGCGGGGGCTGCCGGCGGCTGCGGCAGCGGCGGCGGTTGCGGTTCCTCCGAGTGACGCTTCGTGAGACGTTGTTATTGTTGTTGTCGGTGTTGTTGTTGTTGCTGCAGCTGTTGTTGTTGATGTTGTTGGTGGTGGTGGTGGTCTTGGTATAGTTGTTGGTCTTCTGCATCATCATCATCATCATCATCATCATCATCATCTTCTTGTTCTTGTTCTTGTTCTTCTTCTTCTTCTTCTTCTTCTTCTTCGTCTTCTTCTCCTTCCTCCACGGGATTCCTCATAAGGTTTTGTTTAGCGAAATGTGCTTGATGTTACGGTGTTCAATAAACAATGGCGATGATGGTGATAGTACATACGGTACGTCATTGTGGTGCAAGTGATGTCAATGGTGATGACAGCACTCATATGTAGACGAGTGCTGCAGGCTGTGCTAGTGAAGGGAGTGGTGGTACATACGACGTTGGTGGTGATACAGATGATGGTGGTGATACAGGTGGTGAAGCAGGTGGTGGTCCAGATAATGGTGATGATGTACAAGTGGTGGTGAAACAGGTGGTGATGCAGGTGGTGGTGGTCCAGATGATGGTGGTGATGTACATGTGGTGGTGAAACAGGTGGTGACACAGGTGGTGGTCCAGATGATGATGATGATGTACAAGTGGTGGTGAAACAGGTGGTGATACAGGTGGCGGTCCAGATGATGGTGGTGATATACAAGTGGTGGTGAAACAGGTGGTGATGCAGGTGGTGGTCCAGATGATGGTGGTGATGTACAAGTGGTGGTGAAACAGGTGGTGATGCAGGTGGTGGTCCAGATGATGGTGGTGATGTACAAGTGGTGGTGAAACAGGTGGTGATGCAGGTGGTGGTCCAGATGATGGTGGTAATGTACAAGTGGTGGTGAAACAGGTAGTGATACAGGTGGTGGTGGTCCAGATGATGGTGGTGATATACAAGTGGTGGTGAAACAGGTGGTGATACAGGTGGTGGTCCAGATGATGGTGGTGATATACAAGAGGTGGTGAAACAGGTGGTGGTCCAGATGATGGTGGTGATGTACAAGAGGTGGTGAAAAAGGTGGTGATACAGATGGTGGTCCAGATGATGGTGGTGATGTACAAGTGGTGGTGAAACAGGTGGTGATACAGGTGGTGGTCCAGATGATGGTGGTGATGTACAAGTGGTGGTGAAACAGGTGGTGATGCAGGTGGTGGTCCAGATGATGGTGGTGATGTACAAGTGGTGGTGAAACAGGTGGTGATACAGGTGGTGGTCCAGATGATGGTGGTGATGTACAAGTGGTGGTGAAACAGGTGGTGATGCAGGTGGTGGTCCAGATGATGGTGGTGATGTACAAGTGGTGGTGAAACAGGTGGTGATACAGGTGGTGGTCCAGATGATGGTGGTGATGTACAAGTGGTGGTAAAACAGGTGGTGACACAGGTGGTGGTCCAGATGATGGTGGTAATGTACAAGTGGTGGTGAAACAGGTGGTGATACAGGTGGTGGTGGTCCAGATGATGGTGGTGATATACAAGT
>NC_134813.1:23852241-23872241 GCF_046742065.1 Oratosquilla oratoria
CTCTGCCTCTCCTTCACCGTCGAAATGAATACAATCGTTTGGTATTCACCATCACCAAATATATAAAGGACATGGTCCTGGACATGTTAGCCAATACATTCAAACCACTTATATCAAATCTCCTTTCTTCTAATGCTGGCAGATATTGCTTATTCATTCTCTCTCTCTCTCTCTCTCTCTCTCTCTCTCTCTCTCTCTCTGTGTGTGTGTGTGTGTGTGTGTGTGTGTGTGTGTGTGTGTGCATCGATTGGCCCTTCTCTAATTATAATTGTTACCAGGTTATTCTATTTGTCTAAGTTTATGTTTAACCAAGTTTGTTTAAAATGCCTTTGATTCAGACCCCTTCTTTTAGGCATTCTTGAGAACCTAACGACCAACACAACTTGACCCACCATCAAGTAATACAAGGTCAGGAGCCTACGCCAGAAGGCACGTTCCTACGGCCGAAGACGCCACCTTTCCTCAGTGCCTGCAGGAACTGTCAAGTCAGGAAACAAGCAGTCACTGCTGGAAATCGGAGAGGAGAGAAAGACTCGAACCTACAACCAAGTAAATGCGAGACCAGTTTTCTTTCGGTGACGCCAACCAGCGCACATCATCCCGGTCTCTCCAGGCTACTTTCCGGACCAAAGGGTTTCGCTGGTCCGGCCTTCCATGGTCGGAGCGCGGACTCCCCGCGGCCGGGAGCCCACCCAAGAATCTGCATAGTCGCGCCGCGAATGTGTCCTTGGGACCAACTCGACTGACCGAGCACCTTAGGTTTTCTTCATTGTGTTTTGCTATCGAGGGTTGCTATCTCGAACGTCGATTTTTTTTCCCTTTTTTTTTTTTTTCTTTTATAATTTTCGCTCTTAACGTTTTCTAAGATGTAGATGTATTTACTTGGTCTCCTGTATGTATACGTGTATATATATATATATATATATATACATATATATATATATATATACATACACGTATACATACTTGAATCCTGACACAACCTAATACCATATTATTTCATTCAGGAGAGCCGTGGACCTGGAGAGATCTCGTCAAAACAACTCGATTAACCAACTAATCACCGTCGCAGTTAACACTAGACGATTTTATTCAGTTATTGGTACGTGGGATGGTGGCTCCACCAAAACCCCTTTCCACGGAAGTGGTCAACCCGTTTCGATGTTAATGTCGAAGACTCGGCTGCCTGTGTATGTATGTATGTATGTATGCATCTATGTATGTATTTGTGTGTGTATATATGTAAGTATGTTTGTGCGTATGTATGTATATATGTACTGTACGTATACATGTAAGTATATATGTACTGTATACATGTATGTTTGTATGTATGTGCGTGTATATGTATATATGTATGTTTGTGTGTATGTGCGTATGTGTGTATGTATGTATGTATTTATGTATATGTACGTATGAATGTAAATATCTATGCATGCACGTATCAATGTAAGTATGAATGTATGTGTGTACTGAATGTATGCGCTGTATGTATGTATGTATGTATGTATGTATGTAAGTATGAACGTATGTGTGTATATATTCATGTAGAGTGTTCTTGCCCTCCCTTCCTCCTTCCCATCTACTTCCCCTTCTTCCAAACACATTAACCGACCCTACTGCCTAAACACACTCCACTCAAAATAGTATAGTTACCCGACTTAACGTACGCGCACTCACACACACTCACTCACACACACACACACACACACACACACACACACACACACACACACACACAAAGAGAGAGAGAGAGAGAGAGAGAGAGAGAGAGAGAGAGAGAGAGAGAGAGAGAGAGAGAGAGAGAGACTTATGATTAAACCCTTAGCCAATCACTACTACACCCGTAACCGTTTCCACCATAAAGCTTATAACGCTCCTCTATAACTCCCTTGGTCCAACTCAGCGGCGCACCATTCCCAAACCGTTGGCCCTACCCTCACGCCATCTTTTCTTCTATGCCATTATATTCCACTTTTTTTTTTGTTCTTTTTTTTATACTCATTACTTTTAAACTTGCATCTCATTTGCATACCCCTTCCTTCATGCTCATGTCCCATGCCAAGCAAGAGACAACGATCCACCACCACCACCACCACCACCACAACCACCACCACTATCACCATCTCCCTCTTCTCCCTCTTCCCCTTCGTTACACACCTTCCGTTTTCCACTACCCCATCAGCCCCCTCCAACCACTCCCCCTCCCCCTCCCTCCACTATCTTTTTCTACTTTTCTATTCTATTCGCATTCACACTCCAACCCTTCTACCTCCACATGCACATCCCCCTCCTCTTCCCATCCTCCTCCCCTTCCTCCTCCTCCTCCTCCTCACTCTGCAGTCATACCACCTCACAGGCATCCACTCTGGCAAAACGTGTGTGTACATATATCCATATGTATATTGAACGCGCTATATATACAATGCACATACATACATAAATGAATACACATTGGTATACACTGACACACAGTTTACACAGGGGTGTATATACACTTGAGCGGACGTTTCCGCACACGCACACACATCCCTGTGATAAACTTTTTTTCTTTCGTCGAAGAGAGTAAATCGTTATCATATCTATTAACTTTTGAGTGTGATGGTCACAGCTCCAAAGTATCCTAACCAATTGTATAATTGCAATGTTACTCTGTATTGCTGAGGAGTTGAAGAATCACACACAAACATACACACACACACAAACACACACACACACACACACACACACACACACACACACACACACACACACACACATATATATATATGTATGTATTATGTATGTATGTATATATATATATATATATATATATATATATATATATATATAATATATATATATATATATATATATATTCGGAGACCTTGAGGCCGCACCACCGTTTGATGAGGTTCCCCGTGTTCGTGACAAGACACGACAGGAAATTATAATTTTCTTACTTTTATTCATTTCTATTATTTTGACGCTGCAACATCGTGGTCATATGGCGTCCCATAAACTCACCGAGTATCCAAAAGCAGAGAACCGCATTACAAATACGACAGTGACGTCACGAAGACAATTCAACGAAGGAAGAGTCGGGAGGAGGAGGAATTAGGGAGCGGAGAAAAGGGAGACAAAGACGAGGGACAAAGTGTAACAAAAGGGGAAGAAGGGAAAAATGATAAACAGGACGACAGAGGGCGGGACGGGGACAAAAGGAGTAAACACAGCCGCTAATGGTTCCACACGCGCGCATCCAGATGAGGGTGTCTACTGAGCGGGTTGCGGTTACCTACGTGACAGCGAGAGTGAGAGTGATATATATATATATATATATATATATATATATATATATATATATATATATATATATAAACATATATATAGAGAGAGAGAGAGAGAGAGAGAGAGAGAGAGAGAGAGAGAGAGAGGGAGAGATAGATAGATAGATAGATAGAGAGAGAGAGAGAGAGAGAGAGAGAGAGAGAGAGAGAGAGAGAGAGAGAGAGAGAGAGAGAGAGAGGAAGAGTAAGGAGGAGATTGAAGGATGAGGAGTAGGAGGAGTGGGGAGGGGGGAGGGGTGGAGAGGAGTGGGGAGGAGGGGAGGAGAGGAGGGGAGAAGTGGGGAGAAGGAGGAGAGCATGGGGAGGGGAGGAGGAGGAGAAAATGATTGTAACATTAGCAGAAGGGTGTATCGCTTGTGTGTGGGGGGAAGGGGGAGGGTGGTAGTGGGGTTGGGGGGGAGAACGGGAGGAAGATGAGGGACACGGAAAGAGAGACCAGGGATGGGGAGAGGAGAGACAGGGAGGGGGGAGAAAAGAGGAGTCAGAAAAGAAGAGAGAATAAAAAGAGAAGAAGAGAAAATGTGGATGAAGATAGTGGAAGAGGAGATGGGGAGGGGGAAGGGAAATGGGCGTGGAAGAGGGAATGGGGAAGTAGAGGAGAAAGGTAAAGAAGGGGAAGGGGAAGGGGAAGGGAAGAAGGGAGGAGAGATGTGAGGTAAAGAGGGGAAAATCTAAAAAGAGGGGAGAGAGAAGGTGACAAAAGAGGGAAGGAAATGGATATGGGAAATGGTGAGGGGAAGAGAGGATATGAAACACAAAAGAAAATGTGAAACAACATAATAGGGAAAACGGGGAGGAGGGAGGAAGGAGGAGGAGGAGGAGAATAGAGGGAGGAGGGGAAGGAGGAAAGGAGGAAGTGAAGGGGGGGGAGGGTAGGATTATGTAAGATCTCACACAAAGTAAATCTTTCGGTCAGGTGATTTCAATGCTAATATAGAGACACAGAATTATCTTTAAAAAATGACGGAGATGTCAAAATGAGAGTAAAGGATGAATAGTCTGCGACGAAAGAAAACGGAAGAAGGGGAGTAGATAGGGATGACGAATAGAAGGGAGATATCAAGAGAAAGGGAAGACAAAAGAGAGGTACGAGTCAAGGAGCAAGGGCAATGGAAGAAAAGAGAAAAAGAGAAAAAGAGAAAAAGAGAGGTGGGAGGAAGAGCCGAATGGATATTGGGGAAAAGAGGAGGTGCGTCTTGACTTTGCTAACTGGTTGATCATGAAGAAACGTTGTCACAAAATAAAACGTTTAATAACGTTTCCTGCTGCGTTCTTGCTATGTAGTTAAAAGTGTCTAAGAATTAGTATTATGTTAAGATATTACCAGAATACGACCGACATTCTTGGAGACCATTCGTTTGCTGGGAAATTTATTGTGAAAATCTGTGGGCGATGTTTGGAATTCGTCGACACGTTCCGTGCCGCGAATTGGGAGCGAACGATGTTGTTTAGCTAAACAAGAATAAGCAATGGATGATTAAGCCACACTGGAGCTCAAGACGCAAGTTAAGAAACATAACAAACCAGATGAGGTTACCCACTGAAGACTCTCAAGAGTGACCCTCAGTAATTGATGAATTAATATGCAAATAACTTCACAGATCTCTTGATATTGTGACACACGTTACTTAACATCATTCTGGTTTCTGTGCCAGAGGACGTAATTCAAGTAGGACGAAGAATGTTGGAAGTTAACACGGACGGTCCCGAGTCTTATGTAAACACCGGACGAGGGTTTGTGACACAAGGAGGACCACAAGGAAAGGAAGTTCATGAAACGTAAGAAAGGAGACTAAAGCATGCGCACGCACACGCGCACATACACACAAGTTTAGCCCAATAGAGACACAGACAGGGGAGGCCACGGATGTAGTTCTTCTCCTGTATATAAAGATTGGATAAATACAGTTAGGCAAATACACACGCACCCACTCACCCACCCACCCATACCAACAAAGAAAAGAGAGAAAGAGAGACAGAGAAATAGCGAGAGATATAGACAGAGATAGAGAAAGAGAGCGAGAGACAGAGACAGAGACAATGAGGGAGAGAGAGAGAGAGAGAGAGAGAGAGAGAGAGAGAGAGAGAGAGAGAGAGAGAGAGAGAGAGAGAGAGAGATGGACAGAGAGATAGAGAGAGAGAGGGAGAGGGAGGGAGAGAGATAGAAGGAGAGAAAGAAACAGAGGGAGAGAGAAAGAGACAGAGAGAGAGAGAGAAAGAGAGAGAGAGAGAGAGAGAGAGAGAGAGAGAGAGAGAGAGAGAGAGAGAGAGAGAGAGAGAGAGAGAGAGAGAGGCGGACGTGGCAGAAAAACACGGCAGAAAAGAAAAACAGGCAACAGAAAAGGATAAAAGCTAGGAAAGGGAAAACCAAATAAAGTTAAGCTCTAAAAGGGGGTGAGGGAAGGTAGTGAAAGTGAGAGAGAGAGAGAGAGAGAGAGAGAGAGAGAGAGAGAGAGAGAGAGAGAGAGAGAGAGAGAGAGAGAGGAGACAGGAGAGGAGACAGGAGAGAAGAAAGGAGAGAAGAGAGGAGAGAAGAGAGAGGGAGGAGACAGGAGGAGAAAAGAGGAGAGAAGAAAGGAGAAAAGAGAGGAGAGAAGAGAGAGGACAGAAGGAGGAGGAGGAGGGGAGAGAGAGAGAGAGAGAGAGAGAGAGAGAGAGAGAGAGAGAGAGAGAGAGAGAGAGAGAGAGAGAGAGAGAGAGAGAGAGAGAGAGAGCGAGCCAAGGGGGGAAAAAGATAAATAAAAGCGAATAAAGGTAAACATGGACAAGGAAACGGCAGAGGGACATGGTGAGGACAGACAAAGGTACGCATGGCCGGACCAGGGCGGCAGCGCAGGGAGACCAAAGTGAATTAGCTGACTAAAAACGCCGGTCCAACGGGCGGGAAGTAAGCAAGCAAGCAAGCAAGCAAGCAAGCAAGCAAGCACCGGTACTGTCGATTAGTTCCTCCATTCCCTCTCCAATTATTTTTTATTTTATTCTGTTTTTGTTTAATTTTTATTATTTATTTGGTATTGTGTTTCATTCCATAATGTGTTTGTTTTATTTTGAAATTGTTTATATTCTATTTTTATATAATTATTTAGCTATTCATTTGTTTATCTATTTTTATTCATATATATATATCATATATATATGTATATATATATATAAATATGTATATATATATATTATATATATATATATATATATAATGTATATACACAAAACTTATCTACCTATTTCATTTTCTATTTGTTATATTTTTCATCTGTATATCTATTTATTTATTTATTTATTCATTTACTTGTTTATTCATTTTCATTTTACTTACATTTTTTAGAAAGTTCAACTAGTCGCCAAGTTGCCTTCGCTGATGCCACTCCGTGTATCCTTACTTGGTCTCCCGTGATTATCTTCGGACGGACCCATTCCAATACCAAACACGGGGAAAGGACTCTGAAGATAATACAGGACCAAACCAACTGTTTGCATAAGCAAAACACAGCTGGTTACGGTGTAAACCCACTATTTCATGACGTGGGCCGAGCCAGTTAAACACCGGACCACCATCACCAAGTGTTACTGCTTCATTTATGAAAACAGGTTCCCTCTATTTGAATTTTCCAAAATTCGCAAGTTGAATATATATACATACATACATACATATATATATATATATATATATATATTATATATATACATATATATATATATATATATATATATATATATATACAAAGCTTTGTGATCAAAACCCTAAGGGTCGAAACGTTAAGCCAGTAACATTCTTCCATTATTCCTTGTATAATTCATCCGCCTTCAGTTACATTTGTCATAGTTTAAATCAACATATATATATATATATATATATATATATATATATATATATATATATATATATATATATACATATCACTATCCCACGTGGTGGGAAGTGAGAAACTTCTGCTAGGGCAAGCACTGTCAGTTGGAGCAAGCCGCTGGGTTCCTTAGGCCGATGTTTCGGTCGCCTCCCTGCATGACCAGGGCTGACGGGAACCAAAGCAACAAAGTCAGCAGCGGGTTCTGGGAATCGACCTACTGACCACCTGGTCATGAGTTCGACACGTTATCCACTGGGCTACCGCGCGGCCCTCGAAAATACACTACAAGTTAATTCTGGTATTAAAAGCTTTCTTGATATTGGGAACTCTTTCGTATACTAGGAATTTTCAAAGTTTATGCCTAGTCCAAACCCCTGACTAGTCAGTCAACCCATTTTGTAAACAGAAAAGACAAATTCACCAAACAAATCATGTGCCAAATTTGGAAATGACTCAACGTACAAAATCTTCCAAATCTCTTTAGCTAACAAGCCTTATATGGTCACATAGGCTCTAAGCCTGTTATATCTAAATACCATACACACATATACCAAAGGCTCTTTCCCCCTTACACGGGGGGGTAGCCAAAAAGAAAAAGGCATAGAAATCACTCCCACCCATTTCATTTCCCATATATTCCACTCCCCTCCACCCTCCTCCCTCCCTCCTATCTTGGCACCTCCTATCTTGGTATCTCGATACCAAACTAAGAAAAGTCGAGCTAGGTAGCAAACCTGGGCCCCAGATTCATTACTTAAGCTTATATGAATAGTACAATACCAAGAGAACTTCAAACCAGTACGATACCAAACCAGAAACACACGAACCTATCAGACAAGGTACTAGACACACACGCACGAATACACACGTGTACGCACGCATGTACACAAATAGGCGTACACACACGCGCGCACGCGCCTATACAAAATAAGATAAAATAAGTAAAAAATAAATTGATTAATAACGTGTAAAATTATACATATTAGTCTGTGTAGACAAAGGTTACACTACTGCCCACCAAAGGAAATCAATCCAAACTCGGTTGTTTAGCTAATAAAGGCTACTTCGAAGTAACTCTTCAAACCAATAATGTATATTACATATTTCATTTATATATATATATATATATATATATATATATATATATTTGGTTTCGTTTGTTATAGTATTTTGTATCTTATTTATTCTCACTTTCATTTGTTTTTTATTTTATTTTTATTTTTATTCACTTTATATGTATATTTATGTTTTATTTTCATTTTTATCTGTTTATTTAATATTTACTTTTTATAACTGGGCAGCCCTCGTCTACAGATAGTCAACATCCTTGAGATTTAGAACTAAAGACTTAAAACCTTTACTCAACCCTAGCGAATGCTCTCTGCAATGAAAAAGTACATTTTGACCAGTCACTATATCAACTAGAATTACCGGTAGATTTTCTACATAAGCCAGGAAATAAGATAAACAAAATATTAAACAAAATCAACTTCTTCTTTCTAACGACAGACCGAATTCACCTAACGCTGGTGAAACGTTACATATATTTTTTTTTTTCTTTTTATTACAAAAGTATAACCCACAGTTCGGGAGAGGGGAGGGGATGGGCACCGTGGCTCGATTGGTACAGGGCGCGTCTGGTAATCGTGCGGGGATTTGGAGTCGGTTCGAATCCTGGCCGTGGCGCTGAGGTTCGGAAGGTTCATCCAATCTAAGTAATGGCCCCCGATCGCTGCTTACCTCGGACCTGAGGTGACTTGGGGATCATTTGGGTGTATATGATACCTCAGGTTCCTCCGGGTATCGTTACTGATGTGGCATAGCGTGGACACCGTCTCCAGCGTTCATGTATGAACAGGTCCGAACCATATGCAAAGTTGAGGACCAAGCGGGTACGAGCCCCGCAAACCACATGCACACGCGCACACACACACACACACACACACACACACACACACACACACACACACACACACACACACACACACACACACACAAAAAAAAAAAAACTTCTTGGTCACAGAGCGTCCATTTCGTCCATGGGAGTCCATTTAACCCATACAGAGACGAACACTTCATCACTAATCTACTCAACAACCTTTCAGTTTATTTAGGAAGCCATAAACACCCATTCAAACGCGTACGTCTAAACCCTTTGTTAAGGTGGCGGCACACTAAGCATTTCTCGGTAGCATGCTATTGGCTTCTACTACTTCGTTTGATTGGAAACGACTTCGGTTACGATATCTTGTTCTTCAAATTTACAAATGCCAAATTATCCTTCTCTCGTATAGTGAGAAGTTGAATGATAAAGGAAGATAATTAATATAAACATTAACGAATGTTACACATATTGTTGGGATGTTCTTATGGACTGCCATTTATTTTATACTATTTGATTATTTGTTTGTTATTATTTATCCGTTTATTTATTATTTGATTGATTTCCATTTATTATTATTTATTTGTCAGTTTATCATTATTTACTATTTACCTGTTTGTTTATCATTTCACTATACCTGTGTATTATTCATCTTATTATTATTTATATTATTATAAAAAAAATTATTTTACCTATTTTTCTATCATTTATATATATATTTTTTCGCATCCGACCTAGTTATGGACCAAAAGGTCTCATGTCGGCATGCTCCCCCTTTGTAATCCTTTGAATGTATGTATGTATGTATGTATGTATGTATGTATGTATGTATGTATGTATGCATGTATGTATGTACGGGTGTATGTATGTGTATATGTATTTATGTATGTACGTGTGTATGTATTTCTGCAAGCTTGTGTACTTGGATAAGTACGTTTGTATGCATGTGTATATATGTATGTATATATGTGTGGTGACACTGCAAACTGATAACGCAGAAATAGTAAATCAAAAGAGTAGATGCCAGATAGTTAGCTGGCTAATGCATTCGCGACACGAGAGAACCCATTCCCCGCAACTATTACGGGCTCGCCCGACGAACACAGACGCCTGTCATAAATAGGAGTTGAAATACAGAGATAAAGAGGAGGAGGAGGGGAGGAAGAGGAGGAGGAGGAGGGGAGGAAGAGGAGGAGGAGGGGAGGAGGGGGAGGAAGAGGAGGAGGAGGAGGAGGGGAGGAAGGGGAGGAAGAGGAGGAAGGAGAGGAAGAGGAGGAAGAGTATCAGGGAGAGGAGGAAGAGGATGAGGAAGAGGACGAGGAAGAGGAGGAAGAGGTAGAGAAAGACGAGGAAGGGGATGGAGAAGGAGTTAAAGAGAAAGAGGAAGAGAAGAGAGTAAGAGAAAGAGGAGGAAGAGGAAAAAAGAGCAGAAGAGAAAGAAGAGAAAGAGGAGGAGCAGCAGCAGAAGTAGGAGCAGGAGCAAGAGGAGTAGGAAGAAAAGGAAGAGGAAGGGCAGAAATAGGAGGAGGAGGAGGAGCAGGGAGAGCATAAGGAAGGGAAGGAAAGGGAAGATGAGGGGAGGAGGAGAAAGAGGAGGGGCAAGAACAGGAGGAAGAGAAGGAGCAGGGGGAAGAGGAGAAGCAGAGGAAGAGGAGAAGCAGAGGAAGAGGAATGAAGGAGGAGGAGGAGGAGGAGGGGGAAGAGAAGTTCCGAGGACGATGAAGAACAAGGCGACAGAAATAGAACGATGGAGATCACGAAAAAGGGAGAGGAAGTGGGAGGAGGAGGTAGAGAGAGGAGATGGAGAAAGAAGGATGATGGAGGAGGAGAAAGGAGGAGGATGGAGGAGGAGAAGAAGGCAGAGACAGGAGAAGGAGGACGAAGAGGAGGAGAAGACAAAGAGAGAAGGAGGAGTTAGAGACAGGAGTAGAAGGAGGAGATAGAGAGAGGAGTTGGAGGAGGAGGAGGAGGAGGAAGAAGGTAGGAGGAGGAAGATGAGGAGGAGCAGGAGGAGGGGAGGAGGGAAAGGAGGTAGAGAGAGGAGGAGGAGGAGGGAGAAGGAGGTAAAGAAAGGAAGACGAATGAGGAGGAGGAGGAGGTAGAGAGGAGGAACACAAAGGAACACAAAGGAAGAACAAACAACAGCAGGCCTACTGGCCCTAACGAGGCTGTTTGTGTTAACTAAACTACACTACAGTTAAGGAAACAGGGCAACTAGGCGATAGAAGATGAACTAACACTATTGCTATCACTATCCTAGAGGAGGAGAGGAGGAGGAGGAGGAGGAGGAGGAGGAGGAGGAGGAGGAGGAGGAGGAGGGGATAGGGGTGTGGCACCTTGAAAGGGAAGGGGAGGAGCCGTTGAATGAAGGAGGAATAACAGGAATTGGCGCCAATGGTAGAGAGAGGACGGAACAGAAGACGGCGACAAAAAAGCAGCCGACGCGAAGAAAAAGGAGAAACTCTGCGAAAGTATGAGAGGGATGAAGAATGCAGGAAAAAGATAGAGGAAAAGGAAAAATCCGACGAAGAGAGAATTGAGAGAGAGAGATGGTGGGAGATGGAGGGAGATGGAGGAAGGGGAGAGGGGAGAGAGGTAACGGGGGGGGTGATGGAACGAAAGTAAGAGAGGAGAGGGGTTAAGAGGAGGGGAGAGAGGGAAGGGAGGGGAAAGAGAGAGAGAGGGAAGGCAGGGGAGAGAGGGAGGGAGGGAGGGCAGGAGAGAGATAGGAGGGATAGGAGAGAGGGAGGGCGGGCAGGAGAGAGATGGAGGGAGGGCAAGGGAGAGAGAGAGAGAGTGAGGGCAAGGGAGAGAGAGAGAGAGTGAGGGCAGTGGAGAGAGAGAGGGTGGGCAGGAGAGAGACAGTGAGAGAGATGGGATGGGAGAGAGGGAGGGAGGGCAGAGGAAACAGAGAGGGCAGGGGAGAGAGGGAGGGAGTGCAGGGGAGAGAGAGAGAGGGAGGGCAGGGGAGAGAGAAAGGGAGTGCAGTGGAGAGAGGGAGGGAGTGCAGGGGAGAGGGAGAGGGAGGGCAGGTGTGAGGGAGAGAGAGGGCAGGAGATAGGGCAGGAGAGAAAGAAAGAAAGAGAGAGAGAGAGAGAGAGAGAGAGAGAGAGAGAGAGAGAGAGAGAGAGAGAGAGAGAGAGAGAGAGAGAGAGAGAGAGAGAGAGAGAGGGGGGGGGGGCAGGGGAGTGAGGGAAGGGATGAGTATTTCCTCAAGAATTTCGCAAAGGGACGAAACGAGCCAAGAATGATTACTGGTGTACACACTCACAAGACGAAAAAGAAGAACAAGTGGGAAGAGGATGAGGAACAAGAGGAAGAGGAAGAGGAAGGTTGGACGCAAACAAGGGTGACGCAAACAAGGTCATCATATTAAGACAACAGGTCAGGACTCGCAGTAATAGGTTTAAACTGGACAATTTTAGATTTAAGAATGAAATATGCAAGAACTGGTTTACTAATAATAGTCAACGAATGGAATAGACTTAGTAATCATTTCGTGAGCGCTGAAACTATCGGTTGTTTTAAGAAACGATTAGACAACTTTATGGATGGGGATGGCAGGTGGTAATGGACATGGAACTGCCCAGTGTAGGTCTTATGGTCCCTTGCGTTCTCCGTCATTCTTATGTTCTCATGAAGGAAAAGAAACAAACACTTGGCTAGTTTGAGTTTTTTTTTTTTTTTATCAATTCTGAAGCCCCTGACATACACGATGTCTTGGGTGATCGGTTTTGCTTCGGAGTTCACTTAACAACCACGAGAAAATGAGAGGGAGAGAGGGAGGGAGAAGAAAAGGAGGGAAGGAAGGAAGGGAGGGAAGGGAGGGAAGGGAGGGAAGGGAGGAAGGTAGGGAAGGGAGGAAGGTAGGGAAGGGAGGGAAGGGAGGAAGGGAGGGAAGGGAGGAAGGTAGGGAAGGGAGGGAAGGGAGGAAGGTAGGGAAGGAGGGAAAAAAGGGAGGGAGGGAGGGAGGGGAAACAAGGAAAGGAGAAAGGAAAGGAGGGAAGAAGGAAGAAAAAGGAGTTAGGGAAGGAGGGAGAGAAGGAGGGAGGGAAGGAGGAAGGGAAGGAGGAAGGGAAGGAGGGGGGAAATGAAGGGAGGGAAGGAATGGAGACCATAACTGCCCAATGGAAACTCAAGGCAGCCATCGTATAGCCGAACTCGCCCTTCCGGGGTGACGTCATCCAGAAATAGCAAATATCAATGTGGATGATACACAACAAGGTGAGAGATGAGCTACGCTTGTGAAAGTATAAGGAGGAGGTGGAGGAGGAATAGGAGGAGGAGGAATAGGAGGAGGAAGAGGAGGAGGAAGAGGAGGAGGAGGAGGAAGAGGAGGAGGAGGAGGAAGAGGAGGAAGAGGAGGAGGAGAGGAGGAGGAGGAGGAAGAGGAGGAGGAGGAGGAAGAGGAGGAGGAGGAGGAAGAGGAGGAGAGAAGGAGGAGAGAATGAGGAGGAAGAGGAGGAGAGGAGGAGGAGGAGAGAAGGAGGAGGAGGAAGCGGAGGAGGAGGAAGGGGAGGAGGAAGAGGAGGAGGAGGAAGAAGAGGAAGAGGAGTAGGAGGCTGAGGGGGTTGATGGGGAGAACGAGAATAGAGGGCGGGGGGGGAGGAGAAGAGGGGGGATAGGGAGAGAAAGATCCGCGAAGGGGTGGAAACTAAATTAGAAGAAATAAAAGGGATATTGATAAAGACACTGGAGAAGGGGAACGGAAAAAAGTACACTCGAACAGTTCAAAACAAACTAAGAAGAGGACAAAAACAGGCGATATGAAGAGGTGGTGCCAGGAGGAGGAGGAGGAGGAGGAGGAGGAGGAGGAGGAGAGAGGAACACGGGATTTGGAAAAAGGTAGAAGGCAGCGAGAGGTTGAGGAGGTAGCTCGGGAGGAGGCAGCTCGGGGGGAGGGGGATGGGGGAGGAGGAGGAGGAGAAAGAGGAGGAGGAGGAGGAAGAGGAGCCAGGGAAGAAGGGGGCACGATAACTAATATTGCAAAGAGCGAAGGATGAAGAGAGGGAAGAAAAATAATGGGAAGGAAAAATAAAGGCAAGGAAAGGAAGGAAAGAAAGAGGAGGAAAGGGAAGTAGAGGGAAGGGAAGTAGAGGGAAGGGAAGAGTAAAAGAGGTAAAGGAAACGAGGGCAAGTGAGGGTGAGGAAAGGGAAGACCAAGAAATGCAAGAAGAGAAAGGGGAAGTAAGGAGAGAAACGAAGAAGAAATGTAAAGAGGGAAGAAGTAAGGAGGAGGGAAGTAAGAAGGAAGGAAGCAAGAAAGGAGAAAATCTTAGGAGAAAGGAGGAAGGGAAGGAAAGGAGGGCGTGAGGAAAGGAGGTAAAGAGAGAGGGAGATATATATGGAGAAAAATGCAAATAAAGACTTAAGTAAATCAACACAATAAGGAGGGTAAGGAGTGAATATGTATATGGGGAGGGGAAAGAAGGAAGGAGGAAGGAGGAAAGAGGGAGGAGGAAGTAGGAAGGAGGGACGAGGAAGGTGATAGGAGGAAGGAGGAAGGAGGGAGGAGGAAGGAGATAGGAGGAAGGTGGGAGGAGGAAGTAAGAAGTAAGAAGGAGGGAGGAGAAAGAAGGAAGGATGAAGGAGGAAGGAGGTAGGAGGAGTAAGTAAGAAGGAGGGAGGAGGAAGGAGAAAAGGATAAGGAGGAAGGAGAAAGTAGTGAGGGGGAAGGAGGAAGGAGGAAGGAAGGAGGAGGAAGGAGGAAGGAAGGAAGAGGAAGGAGGAAGGAAGGAAGAGGAAGGAGAAAGGTGGAGAGGGGGGGAAAAGAGGAAGAAGGAAGAAGGAAAGAGAGAGGGAGGAGCGGGAGCGGAGATAAGAGGTCAGGAGGCGGGATGGGGGGGGAGGGAAAGGGGGGGTAAGGAATGAAGGAGGGAGAAGGTGGCTGGCAAGGAGGAGGGAGTGAGGGAGTGAGGGAGGGAGGGAGGGAGTGAGGAAGGCGCAAGTCGGTGAATCCCGAGCTAATTACGTCTACAGGAACTAATAAAAATAAACTTTAATAAACTTTCATTAGGCAAACCCCTCTAATGAAAACCGGGCCTGAAATATATTGCAAGTTTTTGGTTTTCCACTTTTCTCTTCTTATGATTGAGGGGCTAACTTTATTTGTTTGTTTATTTGTTGGCTTGGAGTGTGTTTTTTGCGGCTCACGATGGTCTTGGCGTTTGAAGGAGGAAATTGTGGCGGTGGTGGTGGTGGTGGTTGTACGTGGTGGTGGTGGTAGTACGTGGTAGTGGTGGTAGTACGTGGTGGTGGTGGTAGTACGTGGTGGTGGTGGTAGTACGTGGTAGTGGTGGTAGTACGTGGTGGTGGTGGTAGTACGTGGTAGTGGTGGTAGTACGTGGTGGTGGTGGTAGTACGTGGTGGTGGTGGTAGTACGTGGTAGTGGTGGTAGTAAGTGGTAGTGGTGGTAGTACGTGGTAGTGATGGTAGTACGTGGTGGTGGTGGTAGTACGTGGTGGTGGTGGTAGTACGTGGTGGTAGTACGTGCTGGTGGTAGTGATAGTATGTGGTGATGGTAGTAGTACGTGGTGGAGATAGTGGTAGTACGTGGTGGTGTTGTTACGTGGTGGTGGTAGTAGTACGTAGTGGTTGTAGTATATAGTGGTGTTGGTAGTACGTGGTAACGGTAGTGGTAGTTCTTGTTGGTGATAGTGATAGTATGTGGTAGTGGTAGTATGTGGTAGTGGTGTTAGTTCGTGGTGGTGGTGGAGTATGTGGTGGTGGTAATATGTGGTGGTGGTAGTACGTGTTGGTGGTTGTGGTAGCACGTGTTGGTGGTGGTGGTAGTACGTGTTAGTGGTGGTAGTGCGTGTTAGTAGTACGTGGTGGTGGTGATGGCACGTGGTAGTGGTGATAGTACGTGGTGGTGATAGTACGTGGTGGTGATACTACGAGATGGTGGTAGCGATATTGGTGGCTCTTGGTGATGATGGTGGTGATGCTGATGGTAAAAGCAGTAATACGTGGTGGTGGTGGTGGTGGTAGTGACAGTGGTGACAAAACCGACAGAAGTGGTGTTTCCGTAAGTGATGGTTCTGGTGATGCTATCGGTGGTGGTGATAAGTGTGATGATGTTACTGAGCGTGGTAGTAGCAATGGTTGTGATGATGGTGATGTTGACGGTGATGATGATGGTGGTGGTTATGATGAAGGCGATGATGGTGATGGTATGGTAATGGTGATCATGGTGTGGTGACGGTGATGATGGTATGGTGGTGGTGATAGTAGTGACGATGGTGATGGTGGTGGACATGGTGGTGGAGGTGGTGGTATGGTAGTGGTGGTGATATTGTGATGGTGGTGATGATGGTGGAAGTTGTGGTGGAGGTGGAGGTGGGGTGGGTGTGGTGGTGATGGTGGTGCTTGAGATAAGGTGTATGTGTATGTGGTGATGAAGGAGGAGTAGGAAGAAGAATAGGAAGAGGGCGCGGAGGAGGAGGAGGAGGAAGAGGAGGCGGAGAAGGCAGAAGAGGAGATGAAGGAGAAGAAGGAGGATGAGGCGGAGAAGGAGGAGGAGGAGCAGGAGCAGGAGGAGGAGAAGGAAGAGAGGCCAGCTCCGTTAGAGAAGGGTATATACAGTACATCGTAAGCAAAGATATCGGTTCCGCTGATTTCGACGATAGATAAGAGATAGCCAGGGTAACTTCGTTTGATATCAGAGGCCAACATGGGCGCCCCTACGGCCCAGAGGTACCGGACACGTGGTCACCCTCGAGGCTGAAGGCTCTGCTCACCCTCCAACCTCTTTACTGCAGCATGTAAACAGCATACAGCATAACCCCTTGTTAGACGTAATGGTCAATACTCCAGCGTGCTATATGTATAGGTTATAAGTTGAACCTACCAGGGCAGTTAGTAAAAAACACTGAACAATCAGTACGCCAGATAGCATAATCTTGTCTTCAGCATAACCTAAAGATGATGCTAATGATATAGTAAGCATAACGATCCAAGACACCCTTTATATTTCTAATATGTTACAATGACTGGTATATTGATAGAATATATATAAGCAAACACAAACAGGCAGAAATGAATAAATTAAGGATTGAATAAATAAACACACAGATAAATAGCAATAGAAATATTAAAGAAGTAGACAAATAAATAAATAACAAATAAATAAATAAACAAACAAACTAATAAACAACAAGCAATTGCTTCGGTGTTTCTGCAAATAAATCTTAAATCTTCAAACTGTTCTCTCAGAAGGCGCGGAAACACTTAGTAAGGCCGTCTGAAGCCAAAACCCGTTCCTCAGAGGTGCAGCACCTACCTACAACAGGTGTAGACGGCTCAACCCTTCCCCAGAAGGTGCAGCACCTACTTTGGTTGCGGGTCGAGGATTACTATGGATGACATAGATTTTTGAGGTTGTAACACCTGATACAGGTGTCGTGGCACCTAGTACGAGTGTTGTAACACCTGATGCAAGTATTTCAACACCTGTTACATGTATTTCAACACCTGTTACAAGTATTTCAACACCTGTTACAAGTATTTCAACACCTGTTACAAGTATTTCAACACCTGTTACAAGCATTTCAACACCTGTTACAAGTATTTCAACACCTGTTACAAGTATTTCAACACCTGTTACAAGTATTTCAACACCTGTTACAAATGTTTCAACACCTGATACAAGTATTTCAACACCTGCTACAAGTATTTCAACACCTGTTACAAATGTTTCAACACCTGCTACAAGTATTTCAACACCTGTTACAAGTGTTTCAACACCTGATACAAGTATTTCAACACCTGCTACAGGCGTTGTGGCACCTACTACGTGTGTTTTAACACCTGCTATCCTATTTTAACATCTGCTACAGGCGCAGTGGCAACTTCTACACGTGTTTTAACACCTATTAGAGACGTTCTGTCACCTGTTAGAAGCGTTTTAACATTTCCTATAATAGTTTAACACCTGCAACAAAGGCAAACAACACCAATACAGGTGTTGAGGAGGTGGTGGGTGTGGTGGTGATGGTGTGTACATGCATGTACACCCGTGTGTCTGTATATGTACACACATGCGTGTGTGCAGGTTCATAGGAGCCTATGTGTACATTCATACCTGCGTGTACACGCCTACATGTGTGCGTTCGCGCGTGTGCACGAGATAACCTTGTACCCAGTATATACTTGGTTTAGGGGTCATGGTAGTTAACTGGGTTCTGGTTTAACTGGGTTCAGACCTTACTGGGTTAGAGGTCTAACCGAGTTTGAGGTCTTTTTTACAGAAAAATACGCCGCCGACCTCCCCCAAGTTGCTTGCAAGCTTTGAAGAATATGGAAACGGAAGGGCGAATAATAGCTAAATGAGAGATAATTAAGACAGCATAAGAATGGAGTAGATGAAGGAGGGAGGGAGGAAAGGGTGTGGAGGGGAAGGTGGGAGGTGAAGGAGAAGGGAGTGAAGACCAAGAATATGCAGTGGAATTTTTTTTTTTTTTTTTTCACATTTGGTATTGTGAAAATCATTTACCGGACTCATCGTTTCTAAGGTCTTGTTCACACTAGCGGTTTTCAATTACAGTGTAAGTCAATGAAAGTGTTCACACACAACCACGCAGCTTTTCTTGACTATGCGATACCGCCGCGTTTTCCGCGCGGTTCAAACCGCTAGTGTGAACCCATCCCAAGGGACCGTGGGAGACTTTTTCTACGTATTTCGACCCCTTCTGTCCCCTGGCGATTTTATTCGCCTGAAGATAATGTGTGACGTGCATCACATCACTCGAGTCACATCACATATCACTCGAGTCACATCACATCACATCATTCGAGTCACATCACATCATCCGAGTCACCATATCAAATCACTCGAGTCACATCACATAACATCAATCGAGTCACCACATCACATCACTCGAGTCACCACATCACATCGTGTCACATCACATCATTCGAGTTCCCATATCACACCAAGTCACATCATCACTCGAGTCACCGCATCACATCACATCATTCGAGTCACAACACATCAAGTCACCACGTCATCACTCACGTCACCACATCACAGTTTCACATCACGTATCCCAAATGTCTTTACCATATTCGCGGGTCTCAACGAGATATGCAAAAGAACAGGTGCACGAGTGAGGAAGAAGAACATGAAATAACAAGAACAAAGATATGAACAAAAAAAAAAAGAACGACAGAATTAGGAAAACAAATTTGGAAGTCCAAAAGGAAAGGAGACATCTCGCGCGAAAAGAAAAAGCCAAAACGCAAAAGACACCAAATAAGACAATGCAATTCCCAAGAAGACAACGCGAAACCTGAAATATATGAAGAAACAGAGAGGAGGGCGCGAAGACAGAGGAAGTGGAAGGAAGGGGAAAGGAGGGGGAAAAGAGGGGAAAGGAGGGGGGAAAGAGGTGAGAGGAGGGGAGAAAAGGGGGAGGAGGAAGATATTCAGCATGAGGAGGAAAATAAAGGGGAGGAAGAGGAGGAGGAAGACGAGGAGAAAGAGGAGGATGAGGAAGAGGATGAGGAGAAGGAAAAGGAGAAAGTGATGGAGGACGAGGAGGGAGAGGAGGAGGAAAAAGAGGAGGAAGACGAGTGGAAAGAAGAGGAAGATGACAAGGAGGAGGGCGAGGAGAGAGAGAAGAAAGAGGAGGTGGAGAAAAAGGACAAGGAGAAGAAGGAGGAGGAGGAGGAGGAAAAGGAAGAAGACGGGGAGGAGAAAAAATATAGGGAAGACAAGGAGAAAGAGGAGAAAAAGGAGGAAGAGGAGGAGGACGAAGAGGACGAAGAGAAAGAGGAGAAATTGGAGAAGAACGAGAAGGAGGAGAAACTGGAGGAGGAGGACGAGGAAGAGGAGAAAAAGGAGGATGAGGACGAGGAGAACGAGGAGAAGGAGAAGAAGAACGAGGAGGAAGATGAGAAAGAGAAGATGAACGAAAGGAAACAGGGAGAAAGAGAAGAAAAAGAGGC
>NC_134813.1:23877241-23882241 GCF_046742065.1 Oratosquilla oratoria
TTAAATGACTTCGGGAGGTTATTTTCTCACCCTGAAGCCAACACTGACATACCGTCTGAAGCCAGTCTTTCAATGTTCCCTTTTTTCTATGTTCTCAATCCTGCATTCGTTCTTCTTTCCTTTCCATTTCATTTTTAATCTCTCATTTTCTCTTCCAATTTTCTCTTTTTGTACTTTTTATCCCTCATTTTCTCTTCCAATTTTCTCTTTTTGTACTTTATATCCCTCATTTTCTCTTCCAATTTTCTCTTTTTGTACTTTTTATCCCTCATTTTCTCTTCCAATTTTCTCTTTTTGTACTTTTTATCCCTCATTTTCTCTTCCAATTTTCTCTTTTTGTACTTTTTATCCCTCATTTTCTCTTCCTATTTTCTCTTTCTGTACTTTTTATCTCTGTTATTTTCATTCCATTGAGTCATTCCGTGTTCTCTCTTTCTCTCTCTCTCTCTCTCTCTCTCTCTCTCTCTCTCTCTCTCTCTCTCTCTCTCTCTCTCTCTCTCTCCCCCCCCTCTCTCTCTCTCTCTCTCTCTCTCTCTCTCTCTTTAGGGGGGGTTTGGGGTCTGACATTCTCGTGAGATGAAGGTAATGACTGACTGATGGCTGCCATATTGTGGCTTCTTCGTATCATTGGCCAAACCTAATCATAGGCCTTGGATAAAAAAGGAGAAAGGAGGAAGGAAGGAAGGAAGGAAGGAAGGAAGTAAGGAAGGAGGGAGCGAGGAGGAAAGCGAGGCAGGAAAGGGGAAGAATGGGAGGGAAGAAGGGGAGAAGGAAGAGAGGGAATAAAAGGGAAAGGAAAAGGGTAGAAGGGGGAAGGGGGAAGAAAGGGAGGGAAGAAGGGGAAGGGAGGGAAGAAGGGGAAGGAAGGGAGGGAAGAAAGGGGAGGGAAGGGAAGAAAGGGGAAAGGGAGGAAGGAAGGAGTAAGGAAGAGGGTGGAGAAGGGGAAAGAAAACAAGAAAGGAATGCAGGGAGAGAGGAGAAAGGAAGAGAGAAGATAGAAAACGAGAGAAGGGAATAAAACTGGAGAAGAGAAACACGATAGAGAAGAAGACGAGGCAGATAATAGTATGGGAGAAGAGATAATGGAAGAAGACGAAATAAATGACGGATCCAGAAGAAAAAGAGGAGAGAAAAAAGAGGAGGGGGCAAAAGAGTAAGAGATAAAAAAGAGGTAAAATGAGGAAGAGAAGATAGAAAAGAGAAGGAAGGAGGGAAAAAAAGAGAAGGACAAAGAGAGATGCAGCAAGAGTCGAAATGTGCCAAAGTTTTGAATAACATGGGCACCTATCCGGGATTCTTCAACCTGTAACTGGAATCTCTTCTTTCCCATGCTTCATATACAGAAAATTCTCTTGATTGGGAACCTCATATTGGGAAATTCCTAACATACAGATTACACACACACACACCTACCCAGAGATCTGCTAATAATGAGCTCTGAGCTCACTGCCGTAGGGTGGCGTCTGGCTGTCTCGAAAAGAGGCTGCAGCAGATCCGAGGTGAATACACACACACACACACACACACACACACACATATATATATATATATATATATATTTGGTTGATGGAGAACATAAACGCAGGGGAAGGCTCGGAACCCTAAACACTCTAACGTTTCGTTCGCGTAGAACTTCTTCAGAGACTAAAAGTCTTATAGATTCCCAATAGAGAAAACAATCTACACCAGAAAAAAATTCATTTTGACCTAAAATATATCCGACTACCCATTCAGTAAAATAGATGTATATATAGACAAAATAACTCAAATAAACAAGACAAACATGAATAGAATAAAAATTAAAGTGAGAGAGATTAGACAAATCAAAGGCGATTGGAATTGTTTGTCTAACCTAGGCCAAGGCGCTATCTACCGACCCGAACACGTCAAGGGATGAAAATGATTGAAACGGAAATATAATAGAAATTGAATACAATAGAATTAAACAAATCAAAGGCGATTGGGAATTATTTGTCTAGCCTAGGCCAAGGCGCTATCCACCGACCCGAACACGTCAAGGGATGAAAATGATTGAAACGGAAATGAAATAGAAATTGAATACAATAAAATTAAACAAATCAAAGGCGATTGGGAATTATTTGTCTAGCCTAGGCCAAGGCGCTATCCACCGACCCGAACACGTCAAGGGATGAAAATGATTGAAACGGAAATAAAACAGAAATTGAATACAATAGAATTAAACAAATCAAAGGCGATTGGGAATTATTTGTCTAGCCTAGGCCAAGGCGCTATCCACCGACCCGAACACGTCAAGGGATGAAAATGATTGAAACGGAAATAAAATAGAAATTGAATACAATAAAATTAAACAAATCAAAGGCGATTGGAATTATTTGTCTAGCCTAGGCCAAGGCACTATCCACCGACCCGAACACGTCAAGGGATGAAAATGACTGAAACGGAAATAAAACAGAAATTGAATACAATAGAATTAAACAAATCAAAGGCGATTGGGAATTATTTGTCTAGCCTAGGCCAAGGCGCTATCCACCGACCCGAACACGTCAAGGGATGAAAATGACTGAAACGGAAATAAAACGGAAATTGAATACAATAGAATTAAACAAATCAAAGGCGATTGGAATTGTTTGTCTAACCTAGGCCAAGGCGCTATCCACCGACCCGAACACGTCAAGAGATGAAAATGATTGAAACGGAAATAGAACAGAAATTGAATACAATAAAATTAAACAAATCAAAGGCGATTGGATTTATTTGTCTAGCCTAGGCCAAGGCGCTATCCACCGACCCGAACACGTCAAGGGATGAAAATGACTGAAACGGAAATAAAACGGAAATTGAATACAATAGAATTAAACAAATCAAAGGCGATTGGGAATTATTTGTCTAGCCTAGGCCAAGGCGCTATCCACCGACCCGAACACGTCAAGGGATGAAAATGATTGTTCGTGGCAACTCACATGGTTACATGCATGAAGAAAAACACGCACGCATGCGCACTCCGAATCATCCTCGCGCGCTATAGCAACCCCGAATAAAAATTCGCACGCTGCAATCACGGGGACTTAAACATGAAGATTTCGATGGACGTACTACAACCTTGAGGTATCCCACAGGCACAGAAATGAACTTTGTTGTTCAGAGAGAGATGGTTCAACTTTGCAAAGGTCTTAGGGAACGAGACTGGACGTGGTACGATAACGCAACGATGAATTCCATCTTCCAGGAGTACAGCAGACATGTCCAATAAATACGATCTTAAAAACATAAGCTCTTCAGCAGTTTGTTTACGTGTTAGACTGTTAATGTTAAAACACTGAAGTTGAATAGTGATGTTGAGTGTTAATTCACGTGTGATTTGAAAATAATCAACTACTGACATGCTTAGAAAAAATAAATAAATTTCCTCAATGACAGTTTCCTGCCACAGTTTTCCCCCATCGGTATGACCAGATACCAACACTGAACGAAAGAAAATATTGAGGAACTTGTTTTATCTACTGCACAGATATCAAGCACATGAATTTATGTAGACCAATTCATTTGCACCTTCTACATGGGTTGTAACAACACAAGTTCTGAAACCTAACCCCATAAGCAAACACACACACACACACACACACACACACACACACACACACACACACACACACACACACACACACACACACACACACACACACACACACACACTCACACACACACACACACACACACACACACACACACACACACACACACACACACACAAACACACAAACACACATCGTTGTGCATTGATTAGAGTTCCCGGCTGCCACTACGGCGGTCTGGGCTCGAATCCCGTCCAGGGATGAAATGATTTCAGTATTGCTGCGCTGCGGGTTGTTACTTCAACTCTCATGAGCTAGGAGTTGGGTGTGTGTGTGTGTGCGTGTAAGGTCACAGCATTACCCATAGATCGGTCATATATGAGCTCTGAGCTCTCTTCCAGTAGAAAAATAGCCGTCGATCATGAGTCCAACACGTGATCCAAGACTATGGTGAATCACACACACACACACACACACACACACACACACACACACACACACACACACACACACATACAAACACGCGCACACACACACACACATACAAAGAACAAAAGTTCAACAGTAAAGGTGGATGCGGATATGGCTGTGTAGAAGCCCAAACATAACCGGATGAAGTGGCATTTTGGGTGGAACGGAGGAAACATCAACCTATTACACAGACCTTACAGTCCCTACGAGGCGACCTGACCATGTAAACGGTGTGCTTGTCCCAATTGTTCATTATTCGTTGTTTGTGAGTCTTTCGTGAATCGGTTTTCCCTCCACGGTTGCATAAATGGTATCACACTGGGCTATTTCTCCTCCGACTCCAGAACTCCTTTCGCCGTAGAACCACTATGGCGATTTTTTTTTTTTTTTTTAATCAACATTCGATATGCCGAAGGAAATTATTTTCCGCCAGCATATCAGATTCCTTCCCAAAATCTGAGAGCTGCAAATCTGCTAAAAAAATCGGAGGAAAAATAGCTCAATGTGATAACGCCTTAACACACACACACATCTATGTCTCAGAGGTAAACACGGGGATAGATCCTGGGGAATGAGCAATAAAGAAACAGTGTCTTTAGGACGTGGCTACGCTTCCAGAGGAATTCGAACATTCTAAATTGCGGCCTCGAACTTCACTGATTTCGTCCAGGCTGGAGCGGTTTCACGAGAACGTAGTTTCAATGTCCTTGTGGACTTTATAAACTGACCAACCCCACGATCTGTTTCCATCTTCGACAGAAAATCAAGCGATCGGTCGGCGACACAAAACCTATTCAAGGAATTGAAATGGAAAAAGTTAATAGGTTGATGAGATGAAAATCTATGTACTGGGGACTATTCAGTGTGTGTTGTAATACATGTATCTATCTATCGATCTATTTATCTATCTTTTTACCGACTACCAGTGACTTCCAAAGACTACAGGTCGGAAACTTGGTGTGACTGGGCCTTTAG
>NC_134813.1:23887241-23889741 GCF_046742065.1 Oratosquilla oratoria
AAGATATGATGACAGCAACGCTTAAGTCCCTACGAGGTGACCGAGTTTTGATCCCAGCCAAGCATCATTTTTTATATATTTTATTCTGGCTGGCCGTGGAAGGATTGTATTCCACCAGGGGATAGAAGTGGAGGGAGTGGATCCTAAATCACTTCCCACCACAAGCTTAGGAGAATCTCTTAGCGCCAACCAGAAAAAAATTCACTAATTACTCCAGAGTGTTGAAAGATTCAATGCCCGTTCGTGTACCAGGGAGACATATTATGTAGGTACTACGTATTCAACTCTCTTCCCAGTCTTCGCGTACTCCAACAATTCCTATTTCATTTCATAATCCCTATCTATCCGCTATCCTTTCTTCATCTTTCTCTTTCAATCTCCTTCATCAAGTCTCTCTACTCTCCGTCTATTTCTACACCTCTTCTATTCCTCCATTCCTCTCTAACCGCATTGCATAATCCTCTCGCTTTGTCTTCATCTCAGTATCGTCCTCTTCGTGTCTATCTCTTCCTCTTCTGCCCCTCAATCTTATCTCCATCTCTCTAATTTCCTCCTCTTTTCCTCCACCTCTCTCTTTCAAGAATCTCTCCACCCGTTCCTACTACCCCCAACACTATCTCGCTCTCCTCTTCCATCTCTCCTCCATCACTCTCCGCTATCTCTCTTCTCCTTTCCTCCATCACATTCTCCCTCCTTTCCTCCACCACTCCATCTCACCCATCCTCCACTCCTCTCTTCCTCCCCCATTCCTCTCCCCTTATCTACTATCACCACTGCTCCCCGTCCCTCCTCCTCAACTCACCGTCCCTCCTCCTCAACTCACCTTTCCTCTCCCTCAACTTCCTATAAATCTTCCCTCCCTTCAATCAATCGCTTCCCCACGCATCGTCTTTATTCAATTCCCCTTCCCTTCCATCATCTATCAGTCTCTCCCCTCCATCTCTTCACTCCACTTCCTCCAATACTCCTCCATATCCTACCTACCCTCCATACTATCCGTCACTTCTTGTATATACATCATACCCTTTTCCCATTTTCTGTTCTTACCCTCCACATCACTCCACTCACACTCCATATCCTCCTCCACTTGCCCCTTCGTAGTCGTCCACTTGCAGATTATTCTCAATGCAATCTTGCACTTTTACTCCATCCCTCCATATTATATTTCTTCATCGACCTCAAATATATTTCCCTCCACATCTATGTATTTCACTCCAACTTCCTCCACTCAGATTTTACTCCATTATCTTCTCGGGTTAGAGCGTCGGTACTTGCGACGGTGGTCGAGGTGACGGCGGTTTGAACCTTGCCTCCAGCGAGTTGGACCAAGGCCATGGTTAATCAAATTCCATGCTACAACGCCCTCTGTGAGGGGCACCGTACTAGACTCCTGATGCGGAGGAGTTCGCGATGTTGAACCGATTCACAAATCACATTTTGTTTTAACCTTTCATCCTCTCCTTCACCACTCTTAGTCTTCCACCTCTAGTGACCCCAGGGATAGAAACGCTGGACAACAAAACACAATACTCCCCGTGGCCTGATCTCTTTATACCACTTCCTTTAAGAGAGCCTTCCTCTTTGTTGTCCTAAGCTAACCCGATTTTTGTTCTCTTCTTAGGTGGGCGGGGGGGGGTGGGATACTCGAAAATTACACACTTATTCTCTTCTTCGGGAAAAAAAAATACACAAAAACGATGACCCCGGAGGAACCTCGAGGTCGCCAGAGGTCAGGTTCTTTCTGATAACCCATTTCAACTCCTCACAGTTCTAGTCTCCCCACTCTTCTCACTCTTGACCAAAACGGACGTCTTTTAGTTTTGGTGTTTATTTATCTTCCTTCATCTTGTTGGGGGAACTTAATAATCCTGTTCTGGTTGATTCCTGATGATTCCACTCAACTGGAGTTTCTTCATGAATTGATTTGGGATTTCGTTCCTGTGTATCTATTCTTGCTGTCCTCAGAGGACTATTTTCATTAAACGAAAACGCCTTTCCACATCCCCACCCAGTGATGCGAAACCCATTCCAAAGACTCTGCCCGAGTTCAGAACAGACGCTGAGCAGCAACCACCCCACATTCCCTTCACGAGGTCCATCGTCCATCTCTAAATTTTCTTGTCTTCTTTCCCCACAGGTTTTTAATCAAATTCATTACTCAACTCCATCATCTCGCCTTGTATTTCCATTCCTCTTCCTCCTCCTCCTCTTTGTCTTGTCCCCTCTCCTCCTCCTCCTCCGCTAAATGATTTCTTCACGATTTCTTGCTCCATCCACACCCAACATCTACATCGTTCTCTGTGAACTTGTGCGATCTCCAACGCTCCTCCAACATTTCTCCAACACTCCCACACATACTCTAAAGTCCTTTGCTTCTTTCTACAAATTTTCCTCCTTCGAATCAAATCCACTCCCCCATCTCCACACATCATCATCATCATCATCATCATCATCATCATCATCATCATCACCATAAAAAAAAATCCTTCTGTGGAACTGT
>NC_134813.1:23894741-23904741 GCF_046742065.1 Oratosquilla oratoria
TTCTAAATAGGTAAAGGATTTAAATAATTATAGGATAGTAACCCATTACCAACCTAAATCCCCTCCTTCGCCTTAACAGAACCACCTTAGCGGGTTTAAGATGACGTAAACCACTTCCGACCTTGGCGGGTTTAAAGATAACCTCGTTTGGCAATGGCGAGTAACTGTGCTCCGTCATCTTGCCAAACCATTTCATTCACCTGGGAGGAGGTGAAGGGGAAAGGGAAAGGGAAGGGGGGAAGGGGAAGGGGAAAGGGAAGGTGAAGGGGAAAGGGAAAGGGAAGGGGAAAGGGAAGGGGAAGGGGAAAGGGAAAGGGAAGGGGAAAGGGAAAGGGAAAGGGAAGGGGAGGGGAAAGGGGAAAGGGAAGGGGAAAGGGAAGGGGAGGGGAAAGGGGAAAGGGAAGGGGAAAGGGAAGGGGAATGGGGTGGGGAAAGGAAAAGGGAAGGGGAAAGGGAAGGGGAAAGGGGAAGGGGAAAGGGGAAGGGGAAGGGGAAGGGGAAGGGGAAAGGGAAAAGGAAAGGGGAAGGGGAAGGGGAAAGGAAAAGGGAAGGGGAAAGGGAAAAGGAAAGGGGAAGGGAAGGGAAAAGGAAAAGGGAAGGGGAAAGGGGAAGGGGAAAGGGAAGGGGAGTGGAGAGGAAGAAGATGAGGAAAAGGATAAGGCGAGGTATGGGGAGGGGAGGAGAAGAGAATGGGGAAGGGGAAAGGTGAAGGGCAAGGAAAAAAAGGGAAAGGGAAAGGGAAGGGGAAAATGAAGGGAAAGGGGAAAGGGGAGGAGGAAAAGGAAAGGAGAATGTGGAAGGGAGCGAGGGAGGGAGAAGGCGAGCGGGGAAGGGGAAGCAGAAATGGGACGAAAGGTTACGGGAGTGGGGGGTGGGGGGGAGGTGAATGAGAAGAGAGAGACGGGAAGGCAGGAGGGAAGGAAGAAAGGAGGGAAGAAGAAAAGAAGGAGGGAAGAAGAAAAGAAGGAAGGAAGTAGGGAGGGAAGGAAGAAAGGAGGGAAGGAGGGAAGGAAGAAAGGAGGGAAGGAGGGAAGGAAAAAAGGAGGGAAGGAGGGAAGGAAAAAAGGAGGGAAGGAGGGAAGGAAAAAAGGAGGGAAGGAGGGAAGGAAGAAAGGAAGTAGGGAGGGAAGGAGGGAAGGAAGAAAGGAGGAAAGGATGGAAGGAAGGAAGGAAGGAAGGGAGGAGGGAAGAAGGGAAGGAGGGAAAGAGGGAAGGAAGAAAGGAAGGGAGGAGGGAAGGAGGGAAGGAGGGAAGGAAGGAGGGAAGGGAGGAGGGAAGGAGAGAAGGAGGGAAGGAGGGAAGGAGGGAAGGGGGAAGAGGGAAGGAGGGAAGGAAGAAAGGAAGGGAGGAGGGAAGGAGGGAAGGGGGAAGAGGGAAGGAGGGAAGGAAGAAAGGAAGGAAGAAGGGAAGGAGGGAAGGGGGAAGAAGGGGAGGAGGGAAGGACAGAGGGACAGAAAGGTCACACAAGCGCACAAAGGAGAAGAATCAAAAGTGGCCAGGGAGCGGAAACAGAATGGGAAAACTAATTCGGTGTCCGCCCTCATTTGGTCCGCGAGTGCGTCAGATGCAAAAAATTAAATAGGAATTAATCATACTAATGAAAATAAAATATATAAATTAACAATTCAGAGAGAGGGAGCGAGGGCCAGAGAGGGAGAAAGAGGAAGAGAGAGGAGAGAGGAGAGAGAGAGAGGAGAGACAGAGAGAGGAGAGAGACAGAGAGAGAAACAGAGAGAGAGAGAGAGAGAGAGAGAGAGAGAGAGAGAGAGAGAGAGAGAGAGAGAGAGAGAGAGAGAGAGAGTGAGAGAGGGAGAGAGAGGGAGAGAGGAGGAGGGAGAGGAGAAGAGAAGGAGAAGAGAAGGAGAGGGGAAGGAGAGGGGAAGGAGAGGGGAAGGAGAGGGGAAGGAGAGGGGAAGGAAAGGGGAAGGAGAGGGGAAGGAAAGGGGAAGGAAATAGTGTGGAAGAGGAGGAGGAAGAGGAAGAGAAAGAGATAATGATAAAGAAAAGAACAAGAAAAAGAAAAGGAGATAGAAAGAACGAGAAAGAAAAAGGAGAAAGAAAGAAGGAGAAAAAGGAGAAAGAAAGGAGAAAAAGGAAATGAGAAAGAGAAAGAGAAAATGAGAAAGAGAGAGAAAAAACCCAGAAACAGAAATTCTACTACACTTAAGGACTTTTTTTTCCTCCTTAAAAAAAAAAAATAATAATAAATAAATCCTTAAGATAAGAGGGAGGGTGGAGGGAGGGTGGAGGGGTGTGGAGTGTATTCAGGGATGGAATGGGTGGGAATGATTTTATGCCTTTCCCTTTTTGGCTACCTCCCTTGTAAGGGGGAAAAGGTCTTGGTATATGTTTGTATGTATGTATGTATGTATGTATGTATGTATGTATGTATATATGTATGTGCACTTAAGGACAATCAACTTGTTGCCAAAGTGAAAAACCCTCGATTTGGCCCAAGAACTCGAGACCGCGGCCATAAGAGTCCGCAAGAGTCTGCAAGAGTCCGCAAAAGGAGCTCCGAATCCTTATGAGCAGTGCAGACGGACACTAAGGAGATCACGGCAAGCCTTCAACAAGCATGGAACCCCGTGATGGGGATGTGGGAAAAAAAAAAAAAAAACAGAAGAGGGAACGGAGATGAAGTGTTAAAACGTGATTGGGTGGGTGGGAGGGAGAGGAAGAGAGAAATACAGAGGAAGAGGAAGATAGGGAAATGGGGAGAGTAAGAGAAAGAAATGGAGAGGGAGAGGAAGAGAGAGAAATGGAGAGGAAGAGGAAGAGAGAGAAATGGAGAGGGAGAGGAAGAGAGAAATTGAGAGGAAGAGAGAGAAATGGAGAGGAAGAGAGAGAAATGGAGAGGAAGAGGAAGAGAGAGAAATGATGGAGGGAAGGAAGAAAGAGAAATGGAGGAGGGAAGGAAGAGAGAGAAATGATGGAGGGAAGGAAGAAAGTGAAATGATGGAGGGAAGGGAGAGAGACAAATGATGGAGGGAAGGAAGAGGGGTTGAAGGGAGAGGGGTTGAAGGGAGAGGGGGTGAAGGGAGAGGGAGGGGATGAAGGGAGAGGAAGGGGGGACATAGGGAGAGAAAGTGAAGGGAGAGGGGGTGAAGGGAGAGGGGGTGAAGGGAGAGGGGGTGAAGGGAGAGGGAGGGGATGAAGGGAGAGGAAGGGGGGACATAGGGAGAGAAGGTGAAGGGAGAGAAGGTGAAGGGAGAGGGGGTGAAGGGAGAGGAAGGGGGGACATAGGAAGAGAAGGTGAAGAGAGAGTGGGTGAAGGGAGAGGGAGGGGTGAAGGGAGAGGGGGTGAAGGGAGAGGGGGTGAAGAAAGAGGGGTTGAAGAGAGAGGGGACGAAGAGAGAGGAAGGGGATGAAGGGAGAGGAAGGGGAAACGGGAGAGGAGAGTGGAACAAGAATAAGGGACCCAACAGAACTCAAAAAAACAAAACCCGAAGTCATTTAAACCATTCTCCTTTGTCCAAATACTCTCTTAATAACCCGTTTCCGGACTAATAATAAGGAAGTTCTTTTTTTCTTTTTTTCAACATCGTTTTCTTATTGAGACGACAGCACTACCGAAAGCTCCGTCCTAAAGAACCCACCTCTTCTAATTAGTTGGTAACCGGCCAGGCATCAGAATTCCTCTGGGTCTAAGACTTCCGCCCACCCTCCACCCCCCAATGTAATACATTCTGAAAGCAGAGGCGATACATGGTCAAAATAATTAAGTTATGATCAGTTCAGGAAGAACAATGGCATTCAATCAGGCAAGAATGGTATTCACGGACTTGGGGGGGAAAGGGGGGAGAGGAGGGGAGGGGAAAGAAGGGGAGGGGAAAGGAGGGGAAGGGAAAGGAGGGTAGGGGAAAGGAGGGGAGGGGGAAAGGAGGGGAGGGGAAAGGAGGGGAGGGGAAAGAAGGGGAGGGGAAAGGAGGGGAGGGGAAAGGAGGGGAGGAGAAAGGAGGGGAGGGGAAAGGAAGTGAGGGGAAAGGAGGGGAGGGGAAAGGAAGTGAGGGGAAAGGAGGGGAGGGGAAAGAGTAGAGGGAAGGGGAAAGGGGAGGAGGAAGGGGAGGGGGAAGAGGAAGGGGAGGGGGAAGAGGGAAGGGGAGGAGGAAGAGGGAAGGGGAAGGGGAGAGGGGAAGGTGAGAGGGGAAGAGGGAAGGGGAAGGGGAGAGGGGAAGAGGGAAGGTGAGAGGGGAAGAGGGAACGGGAGGAGGAAGAGGGAAAGGTCAAGGAGGAAGAGGGAAGGAGGATTCAATCAGGAAGAGGAAGAGGGAAGGGGAGGGGGGGGAAGGGGGGGAGAGGAGGGGAGGGGAAAGAAGGGGAGGGGAAAGGAGGGGAGGGGAAAGGAGGGAAGGGGAAAGGAGGGGAGGGGAGTGGGTAAGGAGACAGAAGGGGAGGGGAAGAAGGAGGGGAAGGATGATGGGAGTTAAAAGGAGGGGAAGGTAAGGATGGGAGGGGAAAGAGAGAGGGAAGCGAAAGGCGGGGTAGGGAGGGGAGGGGGAAGAGGGAAGGGGAGGGGGAAGGGGAGGGGGAAGGGGAGGGGGAAGGGGAGGGGGAAGGGGAGGGGGAAGAGGAATGGGGAGGAAGGGAGAGAAGGGAAGAGGAAAGGGAGAAGAAGAGGAAGGAAGGAAGAGGAGGGAAGAGGAAGGGGAGGAGAAGAGGGAGAGGAGGGGAGGAATGGGGCCGAGGATAGAGGAAGGGGAAGGGAAAGGAGGAAGGGGAAGGGAAGGGAGGAAGGGGGAGGAGGGGGAGGAGGGGGAGGAAGAGGGAGGAGGGGGAGGAAGGGGAGGAGGGGGAGGAAGGGGGAGGAAGGGGGAGGAGGGGGAGGAAGGGGGAGGAGGAGGAGGAGGGGGAGGAAGGGGGAAGAGTGTCCGAAGAATGCTAGAGAATCTTAAGTCTTGTTTCCTGATGACAGCAAGAAATGACATCAAAATTCAATGTACACAAGTGCCGAACGAGAGCTGTGTAGGAATGCAGACATCATTCCCTTCGAGAAGACGAAGGAAAATAAGAAAGAAAAAAAAATGGGGGGAGGGGGGAGCACATAGTCGCATAACAATGGAGGCGCTTAATTAGAATATAAAAGACGTCACATGATTAAGCAAAAACGAACTGTGTTCTTCGGAAGTTTCTGATGGAGGAAAAGGAAAAGTCTAGAAATATCAGGGAAAAAAATATGTACATAAAAAGATAAGAACACAAAAGCTAGTTGGAAGATGAAAGGCTGGGAGCATTTATATGACGACAAAATAAAAATGCGTATTCCTTGACTTGGTAGACAATACCCGTCTCAAAGATTCTTAACAATAGCATTTGTAGCATCTGCGTCTTTTGAAAGATATAAAACGCCTGTGCTCGCCGGAGACAAAGGAACATAGGTGTGGATAAACAATTATCTCATACTTCAAAGACATCGGAAACTGAGGCACCAGACTGCACACAATATACTTTACAGGTATCTGATGAAGCCTAAAGACAAAAACAAGGTTCAAGCCAAGACCCCGGGAACATTGCGAATGTAAACAAACCGGGCGACACGCGCGTGAGACGACATGACGTCACTCTTCGCGATGTGACCAAAGCCAACTCTTCAAGAATTTTTTCAAATCCAAAAATACACGAATTCTGCTTGGTTTCTGGCATTCTGTGGCCAGGATCTGACCCTGTAGATGTTCCGAATTCAGTCTTGCTTGTCTGTGTCCGTTCTAGTGGTCAAGGAAGACCTCACGGCTTGACTATAAGAGATGAACATGTTTTGCCCTCAATACCTTTCTTGTATCCTTCTGTGTCGCTTTGTTTTCTTCCTCTTCCCAATTCGTTACTTTTTCCTTTTCTTTTTTCTCTTCTTTCCTTTTATTCCTCTACTGCCCTCCTCTCCTCTTTTCCCTCGTCTCTCTCCCTCTTCCTCTGCAACTTATATTTTTCTTTTAACTTGTCTTTTTCATCTTTCCTCCTTCTCCTATTACCTCTTTGGTTTTTAATTCTTATTTTTTTCTTTTTCATCTTTCCACCCCTTCTTTATTTCTCCCTTTCCCTCCTTGTCCCTTCCGTCTGCCTCGATTTTTTCATTCCCCTTCTCTCTCTCTCTCTCTCTCTCTCTCTCTCTCTCTCTATCTCTCTCTCTCTCCCTCTCTCTCTTCCTCTCCCTCACTGTCTTTGATTTCCAATTTTGGTCAAACAACATATCTGATTTTCTTAAAGATAGAAATAAACTATTAAAATAAAATAAAATTAAATAGAATTAAATAATGTATAACCATTTTTTTCTGTCTCTTCTGCATTTCACTTAATCTCCAACCCTGTCTTCACATTTTCTATCGTGTAGGGACTGTGAGGTCTATGTTTTATACAAAAAACTAATTCTTTCTTTATCTTCTGAATTTTATCCTCTCCTTTCTCTGTCACTTCACAGTCTTTACCGTCTTCCATGTTAACCAGCCCTTTAGTCAAAATAAAATAAAACGATGATAGAAGAAAAGATATGATAATGAAAAAAACGAAAGTAGAAATAAAGCCATTAAAACATAACCATAAAAAAACACAACAATAAAAACAGAGAGAAAAAACTTAAACAAAATCAAAGCGCTATTCATCGTCTGAACACTTTTACAGATATAATAATGTGACGTCAAGACCTCTCCACTTAACTGCCTCAATTCGGTTCCGCCCCGCTGAGATTCTGCCTCAAACGACCAGAAATCTCTACCCACTTGAGCCTCGGGCCCCTTCTTGAGCATACTTCACACGGACCGGGACCCATACCAACTACTTACCTAACCCATCAGCTAAAGAGAAACGACAGACGGCAGTTATGACGTCCTGACGACCTTGGGTTACCGCGCGTAACGTGTCAAGTCCTGCGGGCAGACATAGGTGCTTTGGATTTTATGTATAAATAAACCGGATTCACTTATTCAGTCGACCTCTTCACTAATTCAAAAGACCGGCTAACGTTCGAATCGGGTTTGGCTGAGATGCATTGCCCTTCCATCGTGTTTATCTGTCTCGAGTTTATGGGTTTAACCATCCACATTCAGCATTTTCAAAACTGTTCCAAGACTCTATACCTTGATTTGAAAAGACACTCCAAAAGCTGAACAGCTGGAGAAAATATTAAAATCATCCGTTGGAGAGGCGCTGTTGTAGAGAACTTGAGGTTATAAATGATGTTTGTAAACAATGAATTAAGGAAAGTGACAGGGTGAAGAACTTGGAATTAATGTACAAGGTTCGGTCCTTGAGGGAGGTTAGTAACGGAACTCCAAGTAACAAGTAATACGTTACAAGTAACAATGTTCGGTCCTTGAGGGAGGTTGGTAACAGAACTCCAACAAGTCATAAGTAATAAGAAGTAACAAGTAAGAAGTAACAAGTAATACGTAACAAGTAACAATGTTCGGTACTTGAGGGAGGTTGGTGACAGAACTCCAACAAGTAATAAGAAGTAACAAGTAGGAAGTAACAAGTAATAGGTAACAAGTAACAAGAAACAATGTTCGATCCTTGAGGGAGGTTGGTAACAGAACTCCAAGTAATAAGTAAGAAGTAACAAGTAATAGATAACAAGTAACAATGTTCGGTCCTTGAGGGAACTTTGTAACAGAATTCCAACAAGTAACAAGTAATAAGTAACAAGCAATAAATAACAACAGGTAACAAGTAAAATGTAATAATACGTAACAAGTAACAAATGATAAGTAAAAAGTAACGAGTAATAAGTACCAAGTACAAATAAGCATCAAGTAATAGGTAACAAGTACAGGGGAGCTATGAAGTGAATTTTCTTTGAGTAATGACATAAGATTTCATTCAGTTTTTATGTGTATCCAGAGTAACAAGGTCATACAAATTTTCTCTTAATTCTTTACTTCACTGACGAACCTTATAGGTGTTGTTAAGGCTAAGACCAGAGGATTTCATCTGACCAACGAGATCTCCTAAGCAAGCACAATCTACACGTACCTTCATATCACTTCGTATACCTGAAGAATGTATAACACATATTCCACCAATTAATTTGAAACTGATGTATATTCAGCTATGAAATGGTTTTAATTCCATGTATAACTTATACCCTCAATCATACTTATCGTATTTTATTCTACAGATTTAAGGAGATTTCGCAAATCTCTTCCCACGAATTAAGTTCTGACAGTCTTGGGGTTTCTAATTATCAAATATCAAATGTTATATTAACGCAGCTTAATACTCTTTTTTTTCAGTGAAGACTACTGAAGAGAAATTCTCAACAACTACTTTGCAACAAAAGATTATTTCCAAAAACATTTGCAACCAAAGAACAGGTCTACAATTATGTGGATACCTGTAATTTGCAATCCCCTTCCTATGCTCTGGACTTGAAACCTATACGGTAAACCCTCGATACAACGGATCTCGATATACCGGAAATCGGATACAACAGAGAAAAAATCTGACCGGACAAACCCTCGCTATAACGGATGAAAATCCGTTATAGCGAGAGATCCTCGGTTATAACGGATCTTCGGATATAAATACAGACCCCTGTCCCCACATCGTCCGTTATATCGGGGGTCTACTGTACCATGATATACTAACACCATTGAAATACATTATTCAAAACAGTTGTTTTAAATACAATGTTGTTCAAGATATACTTTATCACAATATATATATATATATTATATATATATATATATATATATATTATATATATTATATATATACACACATTTTAACAACCACAATGCACTTTAATTCTAAGCCATCAAAGGCCAGCATGCTGAAATTGAAATGTGGTACTGCGAAGGACTCGTGTATATATATACATATGTTTTAATTAATTTACAAGTGGGACATATCCGTTATGTTCTGAGAGGCACTGGGTCAAGATAATTTGCCCTTGAAGAACTACAAAGATCAACATGTCCGCTTACACACAGCATCCCGATCTCTGCCATCCCGCCTCTTCTTATCCCGGTCCAACTTAAAACTTTAATGTGATTTCTGTTAAACGTTAATGAACTCAGCCGCGAGGAGAGTTAAAGGTTGGATGTGAAATACTTGTTCCTTGTTTATTATGAAGAGTTTTCTGAATGTCGGGAGAGAGGATCGTGGCGTCGCTGGGGGGGGGAGAGGGGGGAGAAGGGGAGAGGGGAAGGGGGGAGAGGCTCCCCCGGGCTGATCGGCATTGGTTCGCCAATAGCTTTATTGTGTAAATTTGAATGCGATTTTTTAGTATTGATATTGCAAATATTATTGGTATTACTTTCTATAATTTCTTTTGACATCTTAATTACCACCACCCCGTGTTACTGTTGATGATGCAGATAAAAGACGACCAAACTTTATTCTTATAAGATATTATTATTAATAATAATAATAACAATAATAATAATAATAATAATACAGTAATATTAATGGTAACGATGATGATAATGATAACAACGACGACAATAATTGATGATGCTGATGATGATGACGATGACGATGATGAGGATGATGACAATGACAATGATGATGATGATGATGATGATGATGATGATGATGATGATGATGATGATGATGATGATGATGATGATGATGATGATGATGATGATGATGATGAAAATGATCAATAATAATCATAATAATAATAGGAAAAAATCACAAATCCCTGCAAAAATTATTGTATAAGGCTGACCAAAACATATGAAAAATACATGAACAACTATTGAAGCAGATTTACAGGAAACGACTACAATGGAGGAAAACGATTTTACTCCTACATATCTAATATAATTCTGTGTTTGTTTTGAAAAAAATAAAAAGTTAATCGTAGTGATTTGATGGCGGAAAAAGTTCTGGAGGTGGGTGGTACCGCCGATTAATCGGAGGCCGGAGGAAAAATAGCCCAGCGGCTTAATCCTTTACGAAAGACCGGATGGATGATCCGGACGGCTGGAAGGCGGTTGACATATATATATATAGATATATATATATATATATATATATATATATATATATATATATATATATATAT
>NC_134813.1:23907241-23912241 GCF_046742065.1 Oratosquilla oratoria
TTCCGTGTATTTGTGTGCGCTTGTCCCTGTGTGTGCATTTGCTCAATTGAGCATGCTTATTCATGTGTGTGTGCTTATATGTATACTTGTGTTTGTGTATGTGTAACACACATTCCCTCAAACATTCCTGTCCTCCTCCTCTTCCCCCTCCTCCTTCTCTTCCTCCCCCTTCTCTTCCTCCTCTCTAGCCCCATTCCCTGGAGCCTTTTCCTACCAACCCTGTCATCAAGACGGTCAGCCACTCCAGCCCCCGTTCCCAGCCCCGCTCCCGACCCCGTTCCCGGCCCCGTTCCCGGCCGCCCGCCCGCCTATTCCTCTCTTCCGATTCCATAGCTGAAGCAACCCACCAACGTCTTTGCGTACGAAGGCGATCAAAATGGGTGATAGGGAGCTAAAGGAATTGAGGATGGAGGTGAGGGGGTAGGGTGGAGGTGAGGGGGGAGGGGGGAGGTGAGGGGGGAGGGTGGGAGGTGAAGAAAGGAGGGGAGAGGAAGAGTGAGGACGGGGGAAGGGGAAGACGGAAGGAGAGAGAAGAAGAGGAACACGTGAAAGAAGAATTGATGTACTGGAGGTCAGAAAGAGAAAGGAAAAGATTGAGGAAAAAGAGAACAAGGAGGAGGAAAAGGATAAGGGGGTTACAAGGTACAAGGGGGAGAATGGGGTACAAGGGGGAGAAGGGGTTACGAGGGGGAGAGGAGCTACAAGGAGGAAAATAATGAGGAGTATCATGGACAAACGAACAGCAATAGACCTATTGGTCCATGCATGGCTGTTTCGGTAATTAACCTATTGTTAATATTATCATCATTATTATTATTACTATCATTTTTTCTTCTTCTTTTTTCCCTTAATCTATCTGAAAGTAAATAATTCTAGTTAGGGATTTCTAGCTAAATGTCGACTTTTTTACTAAGAGAGAGGGGGAATGGTAAGGATATTATAGTTAGGATGAGGAAGAGGAAAAAGAGGACAAGGAAGAGGAAGAGAAGGAACAGGGAAGAGTATGCAGAAAAGGAGGAAATGAAAGAGGAAGAGGAAGAATGGGAAGAGGTAAAACATATATGGAGGAAAGCGAGGGAAGAGGTGGAAGAGGAGGAGGTGGAAGAGGTGGACGTGTTGGTGGAGGTGGAAGAGGTGGAAAAGGTGGAGAAGGGGGAAGAGGAAAAGCGGGAAGAGGTAAAAGATATATAGAGGAAAGCGAGGGAAGAGGTAAAAGATATATAGAGGAAAGCGAGGGAAGAGGTGGACGTGTTGGAGGTGGAAGAGGTGGGAAAGGTGGAGGGGGTGGAAGAGGAGAAAGAGAGGTCCCAGGACAGGATGATAGCCAACGGGTGCAGCTGTGCGGAGTAAGATAAAAAAACATAAGAAGATAGTGCGCAAGGTGTGCGGGGGGGGGGGGGGATGATAGACCTTGAGAGGGTACAGCGAAAAGATAAAACAAAGAAATAATGGTCTGTAAACACACACACACATGTATATAAACGAGTTCACTGTATGTAACCCGTTATAGCCCATGAAGACGATTCCTGGACGGGAATCGAAACATCGGGCTTGATAAACCCTTCAACTGAGTCTAGTGATTTTCTCTCTTCACCAATTTGGATCCCAGACAGACTCCAGACCTTCACGTTTATATATATATATATATATATATATATATATATATATATATATATATATATATATATATATATATTATATATACATATATTATATATATATAATGTATACAATGTATACATTGTATACATATGTATGAATGTGTGTGTGTGTGTGTGTGTCTATGTGTGTGTGATGAAAAGTCAAATCTCAACTGAGGCTGCTTTAAGAGTAAAGTTGAGAGCAAAGTGGAGGTCAAGGTACGAATGGGACAAGTACGGAGATTGAGGCAACAAACAGCTCGTTGTGCTCCGACACTAAGACTGAACTTTTATTCTTCTCATCATCATCATCATCATCATCATCATCATCATCTTCACTATTTTGTGTTTTCTATTCCTTTGTCGTATTTTTACTTTCATAAGTTTATTATTGTTTAAGCTTTTCTTCCTCGCTCCTATTTACTTCTTTGCCCTCCTCTTCCTCTTCTTGCTGCTACTCCTCCTCCTCCTCCTCCTCCTCTTCCCCTTCCTGCTCCTCCTCTTCCTGTCCTTTCCCCTCCTCCTCTTCCACCCTTGTCTGTTTTTTTTTCTTCACGAGTGTCCCAACAAGTTCTTTGGACATCGTTTAAGAATATGAGAGAATTCTTCTTCTTTTTTTCCCGATCTCTTGTTCGCACAACTGACGGCAGCGATATGCTGTTGTAGTTCGTCTTTGAATTCCTTAACGAGTCGTCAGCGTCCCTAGGACCACCTACACTTGTTCTGCCAGTTACATTCGTTGGCTGTCCTGTCTTCAGGTTCCGGGTATCGGGTACATGTCGGGTATCGGGTATCGGATATCAGGTAGCAGATATCGGGTATCGGATATCAGGTAGCAGATACCGAGTATCGGATATCAGGTAGCAGATATCGGGTATCGGATATCAGGTAGCAGATATCAGGTATCGGATATCAGGTAGCAGATATCGGGTATCGGATATCAAGTAGCAGATATCGGGTATCGGATATCAAGTAGCAGATATCAGGTATCGGGTATAGGATATCAGGTAGCAGATATCGGGTATAAGATGTCAGGTATCGGATTTCGGGTCTCGAATCTAGGGTCTCGAATCTCGGGTACCGACCACCAGGAATCGGATTCCAGGTATCGGATTTCGGGTATCGGATCTCAGGAAACGAGTCTTGGGACCCGGGTATCGGATCTTGAGTCTCGGCTATCGGATATCGGGTTCCGAATATAGGATCTCCGATGTCGTGTCTTGGATCTCGGGTATCGGGTATCAAAGCAAGAAAAAACACCTACAGTTGCCTTTCGTCCTGGCTATCCGAACATAGAGGGGAAAGGTGACGTCCTTCACTGTTTTTTTTTTTTTTTTTTTTTTTGAGTAGAACGTCAAGAAAGATTTCCAAGCAGATTCTTTAAGACCGCTATTAGGCTGAAGAAGCTTAAGAATGCAAAGTAGTTACCACCCTTAACAACGGACTTCCACATTCTTCAGTTTGGTTCCTGGTGAACTCTATGACCTGGCTTAGCTTTGAGGGACTCGAACCGCCGACAACGTGAACGGGTCAGGATCAGGTCGAGTGCGTCAGAGGCTGAGCGGGTGAGAAGAGAGAGGGAAGAGAGAGGGAAGAGAGTGACGGGATGAGGAGCGGAAACTGGGGTGAGGGGAGAAAGGAGAGGGGTGAGGGGTGAGGGGGGAGGGGAGAGGGGAGAGGAGCGAGGGGAGACGGGCGAGGGGAGAGGGGAGAAGAGGAGAGGGGAAGGGGGAGAGTGTGATCGGGGAAAGGGGAGAGATTGGGGAGGGGAAAGGGGATAAGGAAGAGGAGAGAAGAGAGAGGGAGAGGTTATGGTGGCGATGGCAATGGAAGGGAAAGTGGACGAGGAAGTGGAGGGGGAAGTGGAGGGAGGTGGAGTGGATGGAGGAGAGGGCCAGGGGAGCCTGAAAGGAGGTCAACAGGCAGATGAGGGATTACGCTGGATTAAATAGAGCTTTGTGTCTCCACAGGCCTTACAGTCCCTGCCGGGCGATCCGTCTGGGATTTAGCTAGTAGAGGAGGAAGTATGTGCGTTAGACTGGGTTTAAGGCGCTGCTAAGCATGTGACACTTCGTAAAGGATTTTTTTTGTATACAGTAATTTACAATCCTACTAATTTTTAATACCGGACAAACTTCGGGATATTACGGATCTGTCCGATATTTCCATCGGATATATCGAATCCTCGGTTATAACGGATTTTCGGATATAACGACAGACCCCTGTCCCCATATCGTCCGTTATATCGAGGGTTAAATGTATTAATCATTATTACTATTATTATAATGATTACTATTATCATTATCATCATATATGTATACATAATGTAGACGCAGACATGCGTGAATGTCATTAATGAAAATGGTTTGACAAAATAGAAAATAAATAAGTGGATGAATAAATAAATAAACAAGATAAGAGTTGCTACATATAAGTAGAAAACACAGAGTTAGCGGGCAAAATCGTGTCTGCTGACTAAGAAGTAGACAAAGAACAAGTGTTATATCAGACAAGTGAGAGGAAACGAGGGCTGGCAAACTGGATACCCACATGCAAGGCGAAGATATACAAGGGGCGGGCAAGGGGAAAGAGGCAAGGAAAGGGAAAGGAGGAGTGAAGATGAGAGAGAGAGAGGAGGAGAGGGAAGACGCGGGGGGAAGGCCCGAGTGGACACGAGTCGGGAAAGGTGGTGGTTGGGTAAGTGTACGATACATAGCCATTCGAAGAACGCACCTCAACTAATCAACTTGACGTTGTTATCCAAAGATCCTTCATCATTAAAACCGCTAAGTATGACCTTCTTCATCACTGTTCATACAAAGACACACAGGAACACTAATATATTGTCTATATGTACCTCTGTATACATACATGTATATACGTAGAAGGTACGTACGTGTGCATGTATATATGAAAGTGCGTGCATATGAATACATTCAGGGTTATATGTTTATATGCATGCATGCATGCACGTACGATAATATGCATGCATGCATGACAACATACATTTATATATATGCATCCATTCACGCATTGACTCGGTCACGTGATATTTTATTTATTCGTTTATTTATTTATCTACTTGCCAAGTTCAGTCTGTGTGTAGATCTCAACCACCTTCCTCAACCCCCCTTCCCTTCCTCTCCCTCACGCCAAAGCTGTCTTTTTCTTTAAGAAAAAAAGAAAAAAAATCTTTCTTCTGTCTTTCTCTTCTCTTCCCCTCCCTCCTCCTCGTGTCAGTCTTCTCTCTTTTTCTTCCTTCCCCTTCCTTGATATGTTCTTCGATATTTTCTTTGGTCGTTTTCCTCGTTCCTAAATGTATCAAAATCTTGCTCTTGTATCTGTTTGTTTTCCCCCCTT
>NC_134813.1:23914741-23917241 GCF_046742065.1 Oratosquilla oratoria
TGTGTGTGTGTGTGTGTGTGTGTGGAAGCGTGTGTAAATAATATGACTATAGTCACGTATACATGCATACACAGTGTATAGTGTGTATACACATAAAATACATATAACAGCAACGGCCTAAAATAATTCTTGTATGCAAGCAACACAGGCACAAACCATCTCTGGCAACCCCGCACATCATAGAAAACGGCATTAATCACCTCCCCCTCCCTCCCTCCCTCCTCCTCCGCCCTCCTTCTCCATAAGCTCTTTATTTTGTCCTGTTTTTATATTCCTTGTTTATCTTCCTCTCTTTGCTTCGTTCTTTCCTTTTCCAATTTAGGTAATGATTTCATTATACCTCCACCACCACTACCACCAACCACAACCACATCCACCCCCTCCCACTCCCGCTCACCCTCCTTCTCCGCCGTACTATCTTTTTCGTCTTCAACTCCAGGTATCTATTCTCATTCTTGGCTGAAATCCCTCTGCAGATTTTTTATTGTATTTAACAATCCCCTTCCCCTCCCCACTCACCACCATCCTCATGTTCACCTCATATTTCGTATCATTTTACCAGATTACTTTTTTAACCTATTTCTTCTTTCTTCCTCCCTTCTTCCTATACCTCGCTCCATAACTCCCTCACTCCTCTTTTCCTCCCTTCCTCCCTCCTCTCTTCTCCTCAGTCAAAAAAAAAAAATAATAATAATAAATAAAATTTCTCCTTGCCCATGTCTCACTCCCCACCTCTTCCCTTTTCTTTCTCTTTCCCCTTTCCCTTCCTCTCTCTCTCTCTCTCTCTCTCTCTCTCTCTCTCTCTCTCTCTCTCTCTTTCTCTCTCTGTCTGCTCTAATCCCGCGCCACGTTCTTCCTTTCCACATTTTTAATCTACAGCTTAGTCACGCACATTCTATCTCGTATAACCTTCTTTCTCTCTTTCGTGAAATCCATACTCTCTTTCTTCCTTCACCTCCTCTCTTTCTCGTATCCTCTTCCTCCTCCTCCTCCTTCTCTTTTCTTCCTCTTCTTCCTTCTCCACATCCTCCTCCTCCTCCTCCTATTTATTTCACCCTTTTCTTCCCTTTCCCCCTTCTCTTCACTCCCCCTCTTCCTCCTCCACCCCTTCCTCCTCCTCTTCCTTCTACCCCTCCTCCTCCTCCTTCTCCTCTTCCTCCACAAATCTTATTCACCTCCATGGTGTCTTCTTGAGTTCTGAGTATTTTATTTTGTATATTTTTTCTTGTTCTCATTCTCTTGAGTCTGACTGTTATGGACCAAAAGGTCGCCAGGAACCTTGTGACATTTAAAGTCAATTGACGTCACAACAAAACTACAACCTCTCTCCTCCTTTTCCCCCAAGAGAGAGAGAGAGAGAGATAGAGAGATAGATAGATAGAGAGAAAGACAGAGCGAGGGAGAGCGAGGGAGAGCGAGGGAGAGCGAGGGAGAGAGATATATAGATGGAGAGAGAGAGAGAGAGAGAGAGAGAGAGAGAGAGAGAGAGAGAGAGAGAGAGAGAGAGAGAGAGAGAGAGAGAGAGAGAGAGAGAGAGAGAGAGAGAGAGAGAGAGAGACAGAGAGAGACAGAGAGAGAGAGAGAGAGAGAGGGAGAGAGAGAGAGAGAGAGAGAGAGAGAGAGAGAGAGAGAGAGAGAGAGAGGAGAGAGAGAGAGAGAGAGAGAGAGAGAGAGAGAGAGAGAGAGAGAGAGAGAGAGAGAGAGAGAGAGAGAGAGAGAGAGAGAGAGGGGGGGGGGAGAGGGAGGGTGGAGAATGATTAAAAATGTCTTCTGTTTAAGCCCTAATGGCGAAGTCCCAACTTGTCCAAAGCAAAAGTTACAAATTCATTCCCACAAGATGCAACAACACGATGACCACGATCCTCCTCCTCCTCCTCCTCCTTCTCCTCCTCTTCCTCCTCCTCTATATCCTCCTTCCCCCCTCCACCACCACCACCTCCACCACTACCACCTTCACCACTAACCACCACCACCTCCTCTTCTTCCTCCTCCTTCTACATGTCCTCCATCCCCTCCTCCTCCACCCCCACCACCACCTCCACCACTACCACCACTTCCTCCACCACCTCCTCCACCACCACCACCATATCCACCTGCACCTCCTCCTCCTCCTCCTCCTCCTCCTCCTCCTCCTCTTCCTCCTCAAGCCTTCAGTGCATGCACTACTCTCCACCGTCTGATGTCAGCCAGGATAAAACTCGTCAAGTACCATTGCGAGCGCCCGAACCTGATGCACGGTAGACCAGTCCCATGCAGACGTACCTTCCTATGTTAAAAGCCTGGAACATTCGTATATACGGCAATGTCCTTACAATACGAAATCATTCTTATAAGTAAATATCGATTAATTCTATAGCACCGAAATACAAACTTGGCCGGGACAGGTGATATTGTCCCCAATTTTGCTTCCTAATCAGCAAGAGAAGAGGTTCTTCCTTGTTTGACTGAAATAGTTTGGATGTGAGCAATTCTACCTATCTACCTATCTCCCTCCCTTCCC
>NC_134813.1:23927241-23939741 GCF_046742065.1 Oratosquilla oratoria
TTTTACGCCGTAGAGCCTTATTACCATAGGAGGAACGCCACTAAAACAAGCTATTTCAATAACTGAGCACAACACACAAAGTTTGTACTTTTCTTAGTAGGTTTATGCGCGCGCACACACACACACACACACACACACACACACACACACACACACACACACACACACACACATGCTGTACATATATAATATACGTATATGTAATATACATGTTATATACAATTACTCATGCCCGCGTATTTTGATAAATTCATGCATTCATACTATATATATTCATTTTAATGTATTCATATATGCTTGTATTCGTGTATGGATGTATGTGTATGTATTCTTTTATGCATGCATTAATTCATGTATGTACTCGTATATCCATGTATGCATGTATTCATATATTCATATATTAATGTATTCATGTACACATTTATTCATAACTCATACCAACATACATGTATTCATATATTCACACATATATCCACATATGTATCTCTCAACGACTTCTGTATTCAATATACAGTACTGCTCCGAGCCTGGCTGGCGACTGTGTAGTTTCGTGGCAAAATACTCCTCGGCAGAAACCATCATTGCTGAGGCAGCATTGGCCCACCGACACTCGAACTTCCACGAGGAACTTCGACAGACGAGGAACTTCGACACAGGACTCAAGTGTTGGGGAACCTATGCCTACTAGTGGCCACACGGATGTCCCTCCCCACGCCCTCACGACCTCACGCTCTCACTCACTCCCTTTCCCCTTTGTACAACACTCAGGGACGCATGCCTACATACATACATGCATACATACATACATACATGATGTATGAATATATGTATACGCATACACATACATGTATACATGACATACATATATACAACACATAGATATATACATTACATATATACATGATATACATATATACATGACCTACATATATACATGTTATACATATATACATCACATAGATATATACATTACATATATACATCACATACATACAGTATATACATTACATAGATATATACGTTACATATATACATCACATACATATATACATTACATAGATATATACACTACATATATACATCACATTCATATATACATTACATACATATACATACATACATGCATACATACATCACGTATATTCTGATACTGGAATCTTGGCAGCCGCGATATCAAATAATATCGTTATTTTCAAAAACATTCGGCTAAAGGCAAACTATCCTGAATGACATGAACTAAATGTTCTGGAAATAAAGTCATCACTTAATGTAGTGAAAGCGCGCCCAGCAAAACACAGTAACATCATCACTAGACCTAAGCATTTTTTTCATCCAAGGATGACGTGTGTGCGTTATATATACTAGAAACGTTTTAATACCAAAATATCTAGGTATGAATGGAATCGGGAGTGCAAGTTCTAAGAAGGTTACAAGAACTGGAATGGAATGGAATGGAATGGAATTGACTTAGTAGCCATGCTGTGATCGCTGATTTTTTTTTAAGATAAGATTAATCAACTATGGATAGGGGTGACAAGTGGAAAGGGATATGGAACTGCCAAGTGTAGGCCTTATGGTCTCTCGCAGTCTTTTACAATCTTAGTTCTTATGTTTTCTTATGGGACGGAGAAGAGGGTGGTGGGGAGGGGGGGGTAAGGAAGGGGAAAGACTAGTAATAAAAATACAAAGAGAAAACACAAATTACCATTATATTTACGACGTAAAGCCAACATCAAGGATGGTTTCGCTAAACGTACCAATGCCAATTACCGAATTTGTCACACACCCACGCAGTATTGCGTCATGATAGTGTCTCGTAAAAAAAAAAAAAAAGTTGGATACAGAAGTTGATTAAAGATTCAACAACGAAACAAGCATTTGCATAGTTCTTTACATACCATGAGCTCAGTCCGAGTCCTCGAAACAGGACATAACTATCGAACTATGCAACACTTGGCATTTTTGCAAACTGGACCAGTTGTACTACTAAAATACCACTTCCTTATCAACAGAATAACATCAGCGCTACAGCATGCTACAGTTGACGATCAGCTAAAGAAAGTCCAGAGATCGCCACTTGTGAAAAAACGAAAAAAATAGTAATTACATAAAACATCCATAAAAAAGTTTAAACGAAAGCAAGTAAGGGAATTCTCACTACAGGGGGAAACATAATGAGTTACACAATACAGGCACATAATTATATCAAGGTGGTTCACTCTCTCTCTCTCTCTCTCTCTCACACACACACACACACACACACACACACACAAAAGCACACAAACACACACAAACACACACACAAACACATACACACACACAAATACACACATACACACACACGTACATACACACACACACACGCACACACACACACACAATCCTTCTAGTTCTCCCTGTTCCTTCTTCCTTCTCTTGTTATTCCACTTGTAACTTTTTCCATCTCCTCCTCCCTTTTTCCTCTTCATCTTCTTCCTCCTCCTTTCATTCTCTTCTAAATGTCTCTACATCTCCTCCCTCTTCTCTCTCCTCCTCCTCCTCCTCCTCCTCCTCCTCCTCCTCCTCCTCCTCCTCCTCCTCCTCCTCCTCCTCCTCCTCCTCCTCCTCCTCCTCCTCCTCGTAAGCTGCAATTATGTGTGCGTTGGGCAGTTGTCGATGCGTAGCTCTAGCTCAGTACACAAAGATCATAGTCGATTCCTCTTTGGATAATCGGCCGACCAAAGCAGCTTCCTGACGTTTTCGAGTGACTTGGGGGGGAAAAATCGGAAGGAAAAAAAAAAATGAAAAAAAAAAAATGAAAAAAAAAATGAAAAAAAAAAAAAAAAAAAAAATTACTGGAAGGTAAAAATTGGCCTCAGTTCCTATCCGGCCGGCCCACCCCAGAGGGCAAACATCCGGAAGGGGCAAATGAGCGAAGACAAATACAAATTCAAATACATCTATTAGTGCATAAGTAAGTAAAAGCAAGATAGAAGGTAAAAATGTACATTTTCAATGCAACCATGAACATCACTCGTTCTGTATTTACTTGCCAAATACTTTCTAACCCTCCTCCTCCCTCCCACCTCCCTCCTCTTCCCACACCTCCCTCCCTCCCTCCCTCCACCTGCCATTAGCTCACTTTGTTATACTGTTTATACAAGAGAGATTCTCTCTTGGGGAATCTATTAACGGGAATCTCCAATATTCGGAACCAAAACGTTCTTTTCGATAATTACAGAATTACAGAACTTACTAAACGCTTTTGGTCTCAAGAAGTCTAAAATACGGAACGTTTCGCTCCCAATGCTGGGATATCTTAACTTTTGAGAATCCAGATACAAAGACCTATTTGTACATTTCCTATTTCTTTGCACCTTACTTTCCTTTCTCCTCCATAACTCCACACACCACATACTCCTTTCACTCCTCTTTCTCCCCTCCCTTTCTCTCATTCTTCCTCATCCTCCTTTCACTCCTCTTTCTCCCCTCCCTTTCTCTCCTTCCTCCTCATCCTCCTTCCTCTCCTCTTTCTCCCCTCCCTTTCTCTTCTTCCTCCTCATCCTCCTTCCTCTCCTCTTTCTCCCCTCCCTTTCTCTCCTTCCTCCTCATCCTCCTTCCTCTCCTCTTTCTCCCCTCCCTTTCTCTCCTTCCTCCTCATCCTCCTTCCTCTCCTCTTTCTCCCCTCCCTTTCTCTCCTTCCTCCTCATCCTCCTTTCACTCCTCTTTCTCCCCTCCCTTTCTCTCCTTCCTCCTCATCCTCCTTCCCCTCCTCTTTCTCCCCTCCCTTTCTCTCCTTCCTCCTCATCCTCCTTCCCCATCCTTCACTCCACGTCCCTCCCTCCCTCCCTCACTCCCCTCCCTATCTTCTTCCTCCTTCCCTCCCTACTTGATGTCCCTCCCACATCCCTCTCCTTAACTCCACGTTCCCTGTCTCTCCCTCGCTCCCTCCCTCTCTCTCCCTTCTTCCTCCTCCTCCTTCCCTCACCTTACCTCCACTTCCCTCCTTCGCTCGCTCCCTCCCTCTCTTCTTCCTCATCCTCCTTTTCCCCCCCTCTTAAACTCCATGTCCCTCCCACATCCCTTTCCTTAACTCCACGCCCCTCCTCCCTCCCTCCTTCATTCTCCTCCTTCACCCTCCTTAACTCCATGTCCCTTCCACATCCCTTTCCTTAACTCCACGCCCCTCCTCCCTCCCTCCTTCATTCTCCTCCTTCACCCTCCTTAACTCCATGTCCCTTCCACATCCCTCTCCTTAATTCTACCTCCCTCTCTTCCCTCCCTCCTCCCCTGTCAGCGCTGATAGTGATCGCAACGCACTACGCCAATATGCACGTTTCCCTGGATTCATAAGCACGCAACTTCAGAAACCCAAAAACTCCATCCCAAGACTTCCACGCCCTTTCCCTCTTCTCCCCCTCCTCCTCCCCCTCCTCCTCCTCCTCCTCCTCCTCCTCCTCCTCTTCCTCCTCCTCCATATCTCATCACCCCAACCCCATATCACCCATAGCTCGGGTGACAGTTTCCTCTGGCTGGGTGAAAAGTGAACTAGCACAACTAAGTCAGACCTTTCATCGTTCTCAATAGATTCCAGACAGAAATAGAAATAGATCGAGAAAGGGGAGATAGAAAGATAGAAGGATATAAATATTTACAGATAGAAAAAAGATAGATCGAGACATTGACTGAGACTGATAGGTTTGATATGATAGTGACAGACAGACCGACAGATACACACACACACACACACACAGAGAGAGAGAGAGAGAGAGAGAGAGAGAGAGAGAGAGAGAGAGAGAGAGAGAGAGAGAGAGAGGAGAGAGAAGGGAGGAAAGGGGAAAGGAGAGAAATGGGGAAAGTGTTGTCAGATAGACATAGAGTCAGAGACAGCCAGAACCAGGGAAGGAGTAAAGTTGGGGGGAAGGGGGGGAAAGGGGGGAGCAGGGGGGAAAGGGGGGGGATACCCCCAATTCCTACCTCTTCCCGAACCAGCACAAAACACAGAGTATGCGCTTAGTGGGTTTATCACCTAACCATTATGTGTGGAGCGTCTCCACCACACTGTTATTGAGCGGCGAGCCAATATCTTTGCTTGTTTCATTGCTCAGTTATTTGATATCAATTTGACTACGGAACCCTTGATGCCGGGTAATGTGATTTTACATTAGGCTTCACGTGATCACAGGCTTACGGGATCGGGTACATGTCACCTTGGTCACTGAAGATGCCACACGAGATTCGAAACGTTCGGATGTACGGTGACCAGGCAAGATGCATTCGAACGATGCACTTACTCTTCCATTTCCACGAAGTGGGAAGTGGGAAACCCCTGGTAGGGCCAGCCTTGTCAGTTGCGGCAAGTAGGTTTTATTTTTTTGTTTTTTTTTTTTTTTTTTTTGTTTTTTTTTTTTTTTTTTTTTTTTTTTTTTTTTTTTTTTTTTTTTCGTCTCCCCGCCTTGCCAAGAAGCACGCAGCGGGTCCCGGGAATCGAACTCACGACCATCTGGTCATGAGTTCGACACAATATCCACTGGGCTACCAACACATGGCCATAAAGGTAAATATAAACAAGATCAATGAAACCGATAAAATAAACAAATAAATAAATGAAATAATTGATTAAATACATCAATAATATACAAAAGTGCATAAATGACTGAATATTATATAACAAATAGAAAATATAAAAAATATTGACAAAAAAGAAAGGAGTGAATAAGGGATAGGCGCTCAAATGAAACGAAAAAATAAACAAACAAATAAATGAATAAATAAATAAATAAATAAATAAATAAATCCCACTGATATTACGGTCTCACCATGTGGGACTCGTATGAACTTTGTATATGTGTGTGCGTGCGTGCGCGCGTGTGTGTATGTTCACTTGTGTACTCACCTATGAGTACACGAATAACCGAGTAATAGCATGAGCACTCAATTACACACGAACTTATTGTGTATCGTAGCGTGGGCTACAATATCGTGTGTACACGGATTTTCATAGACTTGTACATTTACTTACGGGAGCAGGACACTTGACCCCCCATCCCCCGGACAATCGCCCCTAGGATTATTGCCCTCTCCCCTAGGACAATTGCCCCCAGGACAATTGGACCCCCCCTAGGATAATTGCCCCCCTAGGACAACTGCCCCTAAGACAACTATCCCTACGACAGTTCCCCCCTAGGACAACTGTCCCCAATGGTGGTGGCTGTCGTGGTGGAATTGACGTACACAAAACTATTTCGTGACGGCGTTTGGGGAGATGGGGGGGGGTAAGAGACTTCATGAGGGGAGGGGGGGATTAAGGGAGGTGGGGGAGCCGTCCCCCCCCCCACGGATTAAATATGCTTGTAATCAGTCCTCGTCATTTCTTCCTACCGTCCATCATGTTGTATAGATGCTTGTCTCAACACGCTATGTTTGGCGTAAACGAAGCCACGGAACCAATTGAGAAGGAGAGTATTACCTCCTTGACAATCTCTGGCTCATGTGATGGGTTCTGATGCGTGATATGCTTGTGATATAGTGCTAGGAAGGTGTTATAGTTTTAACGAGTTTCTATGGTAGAATTGAGTTTTGGTGTTAAGTAGTGTGAAGTGTTATGATTTTTTTTTCTTTTAGTGATAGAAAGTGTTGCCTGGTGGGTCGAAGTGCGTGCTAGGGCTGTGATGCGGTGTTGGGTTGGGTGACACGTGGCATGCTGTGCTCAGGGTGTATTAACTTAGTGAAATACGTGTTGTACAACAAACCGAACTCGATCACGTACGGATCAAACAAGATATGTGTACATAGATTCTCATAGCTTTGTACACGTACTCACATGTACTTACAGGACAAATGCTCCCGTCCCCCGGATAATCGCCCCTAGGATAATTGCCCCCCCCCCCAGGACAACTGCCCCTAGGACAATTGCTACCACTAGGACAAATGACCCTTAGGACACTTGCGTCACTGGTTGTGTGTTACATTCACTTGTGTGTTATACTCACAAGTATTATCTTCACATGTGTTTTGTTCAGGATTGTTCTATTCACAAGTGTTATGTCCACGTGCGTGCTTTCCTCTCCGCATGTGCTTTGGCCCAAATTGACCTGTGCTAGGTCACCGAGCGTGCTAAGGAGGGTCGGCGAGTCTGTCGCTCATTTGATGGATTCGGTGAGTGACTGGGAAACCTCTTGTTTGAGAACACGCTCGGGCGCAGCGGTCGGAAAGTGGGCGAAGTCGTATATGGACTAATTGTACGATCAACCCTTTGATATCTGGACGTTCCCTTAGCTAAATAAAATTGTCTGGCAGCTGTTGGAATAAGATGTGTATGTGCGTGTGTATGTATATATATATATATATATATATATATATATATATATATATATATACATATATATATATATATATATATATATATCTATATATATATCTATATATAGATATATGTAGGTATGTGTACATACATAGGTATATGTATACAGACAACCTCATTTATAAGGGGGTAGAAGACTTTTGCTATATCGGCAGACGCGCACGCACAAACGCACAATTATATTATACTGTATATATATATATATATATATATATATATATATATATATATATATACAGTATATACATACATATAAGCGTGTACCTCGTATAGACTCATGCATGCATTTCATATGAACCTAACTCCATTCCATAATGAATGGATGAGGTGCGGTGGAAAACGAATTGGCCGAGCCAGCAGGAATGATAAGAACATGATACTGTAAGTACCAGTGGACTTGAAAGAGGAGGGAGAGGAGAAGTAGGAAGGCAAGGAGGAGGAAGAGGAGGAAGAGGAAAAGTAGGAGAAAGAGGAAAAGAGAACGAAAACGAGGAGGGAGAGGAGAAGTAAGAAGGCAAGGAGGAGGAAGAGGAGGAAGAGGAAAAGTAGGAGAAAGAGGAAAAGAGAACGAAAACGAGGAGGGAGAGGAGAAGTAAGAAGGCAAGGAGGAGGAAGAGGAGGAAGAGGAAAAGTAGGAGAAAGAGGAAAAGAGGACGAAAACGAGGAGGAAGAGGAGGAAGAAGTGGAAGAAAAGGACGAGGTGGAAGAGCAGGAAAAGGTGGAAGAGAAGAGGAAATAGAAGATGATGAGGGCAAAAAGACGAGGAGGACGAGAAAGTGAAAGATGAGAAAGAAAAGGATAAGGAAGAGAAGGAAAGAGAATGAAGGAGGAGGAATAAGTAGAGGAGGAGGAGGAGAAAGAGGAGGAGGAAGGGTACGTGGAAGTGGTTGGAGGGCAAGGAGGGGCGAGAAGGACGAGAACTATTGTGGACGAACGAATAGACGTATCCATAGGCAAGAGAAAGAGTCTTGGAGTCAACCCGATGGATCTTTAGCGAAGAAGAAGAAGAAGGCGGCGGTGGAGGGAAGGGCGGGAAGAGGAGGAAGAGGAGGAAGAGGAGGAGGAGGAGGAGGAGGAGGAGGTGGAGGGGGGAGGAGGAGGGAGGCCGGCGGCCGCCACTAAGCAGCCGGTCTGGGGCGGGCCGGTGCCGGCCGTGGAAGAGTGGAACGAGCTCTCGAGCCTGTGATACTTTGTAAGGGAATCTGTACAGGTTTTTGCCCGTGACGTCATCACTGCTCAGGGGCTAAAGCAAGACCATCCCGGGAAACACAAGCACGCGTGGAGTGGAGTGGAGTGGAGTGGAAGCCTGGGCATGGAGGGAGGGAGGGAGGGAGGGAGGGTGGGAGGGAGGGAGGGTGGGAGGGGAGGGCGGGTGAGTACGAAAGGAGAAAGGGAAGGAAATGGAGAGGAAGATGAAGAGAGTTAATATGGTGAGGATGAAGAGGATGAACAGGAAGAGGATGAACAGGAAGAGGATGAAGAGGAAGAGGAAAAGGATGAAGGGGTAAAGGTTGGAGAGGAAGAGAGTGCAGAGAAGGAGGATGAAGAGGAAGACGGTGGAGAAGAAGAGGATAAAGAGGAGGAGTGAAGAGGGAAGAGGAGATGGGAAGGGAAGTGAAGATAAGGAGCAAGAGGAAGATCAGGAGACGGGGGGGGGTTCAAATGCAGGAGGAAGAGGAGAAGAGAAAGGAGGAGGAGATGGAAAAAGAGGAGTCGAAAGAAGTGGAGGAGGAGGAGGAGGAGGTGAAAGAGATGAAAAGGAGGAGGTAGAGGAGGGGGGGAGATGGAAGAGGGAGAGGAGGAGGAGGAGAATGGAGCAAAGGGAATTGAAAACAAAGAGTAAGCCCCAACAATGAAGAGGAGGAGGAGGAGGAGGAGGAGGAGGAGGAGGAGGTGATGGTGGGTGATGGTGGTGGTGGGTGGCGATGAAGAAGAGGAGAAGGATGAAGAATCGAAAGATATTAATGGTCTCGGGAGGACCGAATGCAGCAGAGGAGGAGGAGGAGGAAGAGGAGGAGGAGGAGGAGGAGATAGAGGAGGAGGAGGAGGGGGAGGAGGAAGAGGAGGAGGTCCTAGAGGTGGACTGTAAAAGGTACATGAAGGCCAGGAAGAGAAAGGGAAAATGGGGAAGAGGAAAAAATAGGAGGGACGAGGAGAAATAGAAGATTAGGAGGAGGAAGAGGAGGAGGAGGTCCTGGAAGTGGAGAAGAAATAGGAGGTTGACTACAAAAAGTACATGAAGGAGGAGGAAAATAGGAAGAGGAGGAAATAGGAGGGACGAGGAGAAATAGGAGGAGGAAGAAGAGTAGGAGGAAGAAGAAGAGGAGGAGAAAGAGGAGCAGAAGAGGAGCAGGAATAGTAATAGAAAAAAAGGAAGAGAAAGAAGCAGAGGAAGAGGAAGAGGAAGAGGAGGAGGAGGAGTAGGAAGAAAAGGAAAAGAAAGAGAATGAAGAGGAAGAGTAAGAACAGGAGTAGGAAGAGAAAGAGAAGGAAGAGAAGGAGGAGGAGGAGGAGGAGGAGGAGGAGGAGGAGGAGGAGGAGGAGGAAGAGGAGGAGGAAGAGGAGGAGGAAGAGGAGGAGGAAGAGGAGGAGGAGAAGGAGGAAGAAGAGGCTGTCCGTACCAAGTCGACCACTTTGTCTCGGCGAGGTGTCGCAACATCTTTGTCGGTGACAGAGAAGAGCGAGAATGCAGATCGCGGTCCTGGCCACGGGCGAGCTAAATATTCATATTTGATCTATTTTTCGTTTAGATTTTTGTAGTTTTATTTAATTCTGTTTTTTTTTTCATTTTTCGTCTGTTTTGTTTCGCTCTTATTTCATTTCATTTATTTCTATCTTATTTTTACTTTACTTTTTTATTTATATCGTCTTATTTTTTCTATTTCATTTTATCCTAGTTTACTTTGCACTTGAATATTTTATTTCGTGTTTTGATTTAACATCACGCCTCCGATTACACAAAGTGTATATATTTCACATTTGAATATTTTGTTCTGGCTAATGGCAGGCGATTTTCTTCAGCTCAAAGGAAGGATCTGGTTTTCAAAGGAATATATACCAACTGGCCGTCGCTAAATGTATTAGTTCAGCTGGAAGACACCAACCCCGTTTTCTAAATAGTAAAACTTATTTTGACCGACTACAGGCATTGCTGAACACCAATATATATATACATACATATATATATATATATATATATATATATATATATATATATTTATATATATTGTGTGTGTGTGTGTGTGTGTGTGTGTGTGTGTGTGTGTGTGTGTGTGTGTGTGTGTGTGTGTGTATGTATGTAACGGCTGCAACAAGACAACCCTCTTAGGCTTCACGAAATTCTTGCACCTTGTAAAGACCAAACGACACCTCGTTGGTAGACCCACAGGATCCCAACTTCCTCCCAGAGAAGAGAGCAAAGAAGAGAGAAGAGAGCAGAAAAGAGCAAAGAAGAGAAGGGGCAAGCGAAACTCCTGACACTTATTCGTCATGATCTTCCCCCCACCCCACACACACACACCAAAACTCGACTGACACGCCCCCCTCTCCCCCCTCCCCCTCCCCCCCCCCCACCAGCCATTTCACTCTGCCATCACGTCTACACAATTATTCGCCATTATGGCCCGCACACACGCCTCCAGCTAAGAGTCGACACCACCCCGTGCACACATACACACACATAAATTCACACCCACATGGATGGACAATTATGGACGGGTTGTTATAGTAAGTACATGGGCAAATGAGTCCAGTGACTGAGTGTGCTTGCGCGCGCGCGCGCGTGTGTGTGTGTGTGTGTGTGTGTGTGTGTGTGTGTGTGTGTGTGTGTGTGTGTGTGTGTGTGTGTGTGTGTGTGTGTGTGTGTACATGTGCACGTGGTATACATGCCCATGTATACGATCCCGTGCAAGCGAACATACCCATGTACGCGTTCACAAAAGCGGGCCACAAGTGTACCCGTAAGGAAGCGCGCGCGCGCGCGCGCGTGCGCACAATCACTGTTCAGACGTGGGTGCCCACTGTCTTCGCGCGCGCACGAACAAAACACGTGGTTCGGACCAACGCGGACATGTGGCGATTCGCCCGCTTTCACGTTAATTTTTTTTTTTTTTTTCCTTACCAGAAGACGTAAAAGACACCCAAACTATTAACATATAAAGAGGAGAATTTCGTACTGCGAAGAAAAAGAAAAAGAAAAAGAAAAAGAAAAAAGGCACCTAAAGCACATTCGTAAACTGCCTTTGTGTGGTGTGACTTAATAAACTTCGTAGGGGTATCAAAGTAAATAGAAGCATCGTATCAATGCACATAAAAATACATAAAGCCAGACAACTGAATCCGTTTTGGCTTTTCTGAAATGGGAGGTGGGACGTGGAAGGGAGAAAGGAAGAGTGGACGAGGGGAGGGGGAGGGGGAGGGGGAGGGGAAAGGACGAAGAGAGGAACAACAGGTATTGGGACAAGGGGAGAAATGGAAAGAAACAAACGAAATCTGCGTAATTCGTTTAATCAAATCACATCAACATCGTCAATGGAAACAACAAAAGTATAGATTACAATATTAATCACGACAGCATTAACACTCGGTGAATAAGCGAACCAGAAAGAAATGAAAATATATATATGATAAAGACTTTGGATACAGCAATATCACGGAGGAGTCACTTTACAAGCCGAAAGAAAAAATCGGCTTAGCTGAACAACGAAATGCGGTGCGCAAGAGGAAGAGGAGGAGGAGGAGGACGAGGAGGAGGAGGAGGACGAGGAGGAGGGAGGAGGAGGAGGAGGGAGGAGGAGGGAGGATGACGAGGACGAGGGAGAAGGACGAGGAGGAGGGAGGAGGAAGAGGAGGAGGAGGACGAGGACGAGGAGGAGGACGAGGAGGAGGGAGGAGGAGGAGGGAGGAGGAGGAGGAGGGAGGAGGACGAGGAGGAGGGAGGAGGACGAGGAGGAGGACGAAGAGGAGGGAGGAAAAGAATGGAGAAGGAAGAGGAGAAAAGAGAAGAAAACAGATACCATAATTCATAATCCAACTGCGGTACATATACTTAACAGACAGACAGATTGACAAGAAGAGAGAGAGAGAGAGAGAGAGAGAGAGAGAGAGAGAGAGAGAGAGAGAGAGAGAGAGAGAGAGGAGAGAGAGAAGGAGAGAGAGA
>NC_134813.1:23944741-23949741 GCF_046742065.1 Oratosquilla oratoria
AAAGGAATCGAGTGGAATGTGTAGGAGACTTCTGTGCGTTTCGTTTTGATGTCTTATACCGTATAGACAGCTCGATGCCCGCCGTTCCTTGGGGATTGGAAATTAATATATATTCATCAAATCTATCAACTGTTTTCCGTGCTCCGACGGCGCGCATTAAATATGTATAAATATGAAAGAGGGCCATGCCTTCCTTTTCCCCATACGTGTTTGTGGTTTGATGAAAAATATATTAACCTAATTCTGTCTTTTTATTTTCTGTTGTTTCTATTTGTGCGTTTTCGTTTTATTGGTTGCTTGTTTATTTGTTTGTGTGTTTACTTATTTATTTGTTTGGTCTTTCTAGGCCCGTGGTTCTCAACTTTTTTGTTCTTGGGTTCTTTAATTATGGAATGCTGTTTCCGGAGTTCCTGGAGACCTCTTCAAAGCTGAATAAAATCGTTTTGCATCCACGAACTGTCACAAGTCTCTAGAATGTACGCCCTATTAGGAGGTCCTCTGGATTCCCCAGATGCTCCAGAACCCAGTTTGGGAATCCTAGTTCTAGGAGGAGTGTCTTAGTTTGAGGTAGAGCCCACTCACCGTGTTACAGACTGCTACATCCTCAAGTAGCTCGGGAAAATGGCAACAAGCTTCGACCAACGAAGAATGATATTACGCCGGCAGCAACGGCCAACAAACACCTCGACGTAAGACGAATGTGTTTGAATAAATTTTACAATTCAAAGAAGATGCAAAAGGCTTTACGCTTATAGAGTTGCGATGTTATACGCTGGACGCCTCGACCATCGGGCTTTTGACGCTAATTGTAGGTCTTCGGTGGTTTCACTATATCAACAACGCCAAGATCAGAGACTGACCATTGAAGAAAACTCAAACTATCCAAACTATCCTCAACCATCCTCGTCGTTTGTCTTGGCTCCTCGCCCAGACCTCGCAAGATAGATGTTTAGCTTTATATTGACAATATGCTCATTACTGACAAAATTATGTTGTCAATATCTATATCATTCATGACATTTTCCTATCGCTTATCATTACTAATTCTAAGTGGTTCGTTTTATCAGCAATATTGAATTGTCAGAAATGTGACACCTTTCATATAACAATTCATCTTATCATCTTTACACACACAAACACACACATACTTGCATATATATATACATATAATATATATATATTATATATATATATACATATAATATATATATATTATATATATATACACGCACATTAAATGTATATATACATACATATTCAATAATAATATATACATATTTTATATGTGTATATATATACACACACACACACACATATATATATATATATATATATATATATATATACAGTATATTATATATATATATATATATATATATATATATATATATATATATACACACACACACACACAAGGAACTAACATAATTTCACCCAAGTCTCAACACTCAAGACATTAACCATTATACAAAATAACTTTCCACTAATCTCCTTATCCACACCGCCTAATCCCGAAAGCAAACTAGTTTAAGGATTAACAACCCATCTCCCGCCTCCTAAGAGCTTAAACCGGCCGGCCGGTGGCCACTGAAGACAGCGCAAGAAGACTCAAAACTCTTGACTCAGAGGCTTTGAGGTTTAACATATTTAGAGGCACAGCCTCAGTTCGGATCTGACAATCTCGTGTCGTCAGCTGATTTTATTTATGTTTACGTATCTGGTGCCATTTCTGAATGGTTTAGTTAATTCAGAATATGAGGTTAGTTATTTGAGAATAAGTGGTTAAAGTGACGCGTGTGATGTTGGGACTGAGAGAAAAAAAGGTGAAGAGGTTCATCTCTTACGTCTAACAAAGTCAAAATTGAAAATAAGAAATGAAAAAGAAAAGAAGAAATAAAGAATACGATGATGATGTAGTAGTCAAAGAGGAAAATAAATAAATAAATACATAAATAAATAAATAAATGATTTGCCCATTGGATTTGGTGACTCATTACATACGTTATGCTGGCTGTCACCAAGCGATTTCATTCAACTGAGGTCTGTATTTCGTGTCAACCCTTTGCCAATGTGACGCTATTTGGTCCTTGTTAACACGGATTTAACATTCATTAACACCCGACATATTTCATTAGGATGAGAAGGCTATCGTAGTAAAATGGGTATTAGAGTTTCTTAATTCCTTTGAGACACATACAATCACCCAAACAAGTTTTGCAACTATTTTCAAAACATTTCGTTCACGACACTGGATAACTCACACTCCTGTACGCACCTTTTTGAAACGAGTAACGACACTTAGGATCGTGACTGTACTATGATGTCAGAACTGTGAGCTCGTATTGGGAGTTTCTCCCCATTCAGAACATCCTTTGTCCCTCTTGCGGGCTTTTCCCCCTACACACACACACTCTCTCTCCTTGTCCTCCCTTCTTTCCTTCCTTCCTTCTCCTCTTCCTTCTTTCCTTCCCTCTTTACTTTCTTCCCACCTTCTTTACTTCCTTCTTTTCTTCCTTTCTTTTTTCCTTCCTTCCTTCCATCTCTTCTTCCTTCTCTTCTCTTCCTTCCTTCTTCCCTTCATTCCTTCCTTCCTTCATTCATTCATTCTTGTCCTCCTCCCTTCATTATTTCTTTCCTTCCTTTTTTCCTCCATTCTTTCCTTCCTTCCTTCCTATCTTCTTTCTTTCCTTCCTTGTCGTCTTGCTTTTCGATATAACTCTTTGAAACTTCATCACAATGTCTATGGTGATAATTTTCTACGTATACATGATGATTATGATAGAGAAGGATGAGATGATGGTGGTAATGGTGGTGGATATGGTGGTGATGGTGGTGGTAGTGGTGGTGGTGATTGTGACGGTGGTTGTAACGGCGGTGGTTGTGGTGGTGGAGTTAGACTTGGAAGTGGAAGCGAAGGTGGAGGTGAAGATGTTGTTTATGAGAAGATGGACCCTGACGATAAAGATGACGTTGACGAGGATGACAGCAATGACGATAACAAAGGCGACAACGAGAACAACATCGACAACGAAGACGACGACGACGACGACGACGACGAAGACGGCGACGACGACGAAGACAGCCTGAAGAAGATACGCCATCTCTGTATGATCATTCAGATCTTTCCAATAGCTTCTTCCACTTTCGAATCCCTGAGCAGATCTTTAATATTCTCCTCATTATTTCGATATTTTCCATCTCTAATTCATTAACACATTTGATCTTCTTCCTTCTCCCTCCTCCCCTCCTCCTTACACGTCAATCGCATTCTGACGATATGCTTAAACCCACAAATTCTCATTAGGCAAGTGTCTGTCTGTCATACTCCTTCGTGTGTCTGTGTATTCCTCTGTCTTTGTCTCTGTCTACCTGTTTCTGTCTCTATCTGTTTCTCCCTCTGATTGTCTCTATCTCTCAATCTTAATTCTTGTTTTGTTCTCACTCTAGTCGCTACATAAAATCACCCACACGTTCACCCCCTCTCCCTCATTTGGTTGTCCTTCATTCATCTACCTGTGCTTCTCCTTTTCTTTCTCTTCCTTTCTTTCTAATTTTCTTTCTCTTCCTTTCCTTCTCCCTCCCTCCCTCCCTCCTTCTCTTCCTCTTTCTCACCCTCCCTTCATTTCCTCCCGTCTCTCTCTATCTCTCTCTCTCTCTCTCTCTCTCATCTCTCTCCTGGGGAGACTCCCGCTCGCTGCCGTTTCTTCAATCCAAGTTTGTTATAATGGCTCAGCGAAGAGGACCGCATTGTCTTGACCGAATGTTCATATTGAAATCTGTTACAGCATCGGTTCGGCTCATTGTAAACGCATAGGAGGTGGGGGGAATGGAGAATTGTATCGGCTATTGTAGGGGAGAATATTGTATTAGAAACGGGGGGCTTTGTATATGGAGAGAGAGGGAGGGTGGGGAGATAGGGAGGGAGGGAGGGAGGCAGCCGAAGGAGGCGGGTGGAAAGGGCGGCTGGCGGACTGCGCGTGAGTGTTGTATTAGAAGCGATTCCGCTATTGGAATCAGTTATTGCAAGAGCGGGCGCCATTGTACCTCGAATTGGGGCTTTGAATAACGTTTGATTATTTTGTTTCGGCGCGAATAAAGGAAACGAACGTGGGGAGGGATCCAAGAGATGGAGGAAGAGGAGGCGTGTAAGAAGGCGAGGACATGGAGGAAGACGAATAAGAGAGGAGAACAAGGAGGATGTGATGAAGAGTAAATGACGAGGAAGACGTAATAACTGAAGAAGGAGGATGAAGGTGAGTAGGAAGAGGAGATTGAGGAGTGGAAGGATTGTGTAGAGGACGAGGACGAGGATGTGAAGGATGCAAGCCGTTACTGTCCCCTTGAGCAAAGGGAAAATGTGTGAAACACATCCCCACACACATACACATATACAAAGATACATACATACATACCAGTCAACCCTAGTACTCTATCCATTCTCTTCTACTCCCTTTCCCCCTCTACCTTTACTATCTCCTTCATCACCTCCTCTTCCTCTTCCTCATCTTCTTTTTCCTCCTCTTTCTCCTCCTCCTCCCCCTCCTTCGAAGCACATTAGATAACACTGTGCTAACACCTCTATCCACCGTCCCAGGTCTCATTATCTGACTCATTACTAGTATTACCAACGTCAACGTTCTAATTATTATCATACCAGAAACCCCCCCACATCCCCCTCCCTTCCCCCCCTCCCCCCGTCCCCCGTCTCCTCCCGGACAAGTCAGAGAGGACCGGGTCTCGCCCCACCTCTCCCCCTCTCCCCTCCCCCCCATTCCTAAATCCAGGGTCCCAATTCCCCATTTCCTAAGATCCAATCCCCATTCTTCTCTCCTCCTCCTCCTCTTCTTCCTCCTCCTCCCCCTCCTCTTCCTCCCCTTCCGGTCATTCTTTTGCATATTCAGATTGCATGGCTTTATGTTATCAAGACATACCAACGCTACCAACATGCCTCTACATACCAGCTTTGCATACCACCCGTGCCTACTGCCATCACCCAGTCG
>NC_134813.1:23954741-23989741 GCF_046742065.1 Oratosquilla oratoria
GTTAAATAGGTAATGGACGAGTAAGCGGTTAGCCAACTGGGAAGTTGGGCAAAGTATGCGAATAGTTGAGCAAGTTGAGGATTTGGACAAGTTGGTGGTTGAGCAAAGTGAGGATTTAAGGTAAGTTGGCAGATCGATTTGGGCAAGTTAAGCATATGGGACAAGTTGGGCAAATATGTCAATCTAGGCAAGTTGGTCAAATTGGGCAAATACAGCAAGGTGGGTAATTTGGGTAAATAGGGCAAGGTGGGTACATTGGGCAAAGTGGGGTAGTTAATACTTAGACAAATTAGACACATACGACAAGTTGGGCAAACAGGGCAAGTGGTCAAGTTGGTCAAGTTGGGCAAATAGAGCAAGGTGGGAAATTTGGGCAAATATGGCAATGTGGGTAAACTGGGCAAAGTGGGCAAGTTGTTACTTAGACAAGTTGGTCAAGTTGGGCACACAGAGCAAGGTGGGCAATTTGGTGAATTGAGGCAAGGTGGGTGAATTGGGCAAATTGGGCAAGTTGATACTTAGACAAGTTGGTCAAGTTGGTAGTGCTGGCAGGTGCGGTGGGTGTGGTGGTGGGAGCATTGCAGAGAGTCGGTAAATGGGTGGGGGGAGGGGAGGGGGGAGGGGAGACTAAATATCTGGACGTTGGTATGTTCTTCATCATCATAACAAGATTTATTACTCTTTACTTCGCATAACTGCATGTTTATATCTCCCCCCCAGCCCTCGCCCGCCCTCCCTCCCTCCCTCCATACCCATGCCCCCCCCTGCTCCACCTTATCCCCCCCAACACCACCACCGTTTCCCCCCCTCTCTCCAACACTCGTTATACCTCCCCCGCCAGTTCTCCCCCTCCCTCCCTCCCTCCATACCCATGCCCCCCCACCCCTGGTCCACCTTATCCCCCCAACACCAACACCGTTTCCCCCCTCTCTCAAACACTCGTTATACCTCCCCCGCCAGTTCTCCAACCCTCCCTCCCTCCCTCCATACCCATGCCCCCTTATCCTCGTTATCCCCCCATCACCACCACCGTTTCCCCCCCTCTCTCCAACACTCGTTATACCTCCCCCGCCAGTTCTCCCCCTCTCTCCCTACCTCCATACCCATGCCCCCCTGCTCCACCTTACCCCCCCCAACACCACCACCGTTTCCCCCCTCTCTCCAACGCTCGTTATACCTCCCCCGCCAGTTCTCCCCCTCCCTCCCTCCCTCCATACCCATGCCCCCCTTATCCTCCTTATCCCCCAACACCATCACCGTTTCCCCCCCTCTCTCCAACATTTGCCATCTCCCCAACAATCATTATCTTATTTCCTATTTTTTTTTATTTTTCTCTCGTCCATTTTCCCATCAACTATCCGTTCCTCTATTCCTCTTCCTTCTTCCTCCAACCATGCTACCATCACAACAACCATTCCTAACACCACCACCACCATTACCACCACCACCATCACTACTACTACCACCACCAAAGGCTCTTTCCTGTTTTAACATACTCGTACAACTAACAGTATATGACAATAACCTCTAGTCTTTCCCTCGCCTCAATGAACCATTCCCAAGATGAATAAACTAGCCTGGTCATAATCAAAACAACACAGAATGCATCTCAGGACTGGCGCAAACTACCTAGACGCTTTAATCCCCTGACCTCAGTGATTCCCAAAATGGGGTAAAGTACCCCCCGGGGGGGGGAGAGGTAACAAATTTTCGGGGGGGTAGTGGAAGGATGAAAAAAAAAAAAAAAAAATCCAGAAAACATTATGGTAACCGGCATTAGGATTAAAGTTAACTTAGTACGTATAGTTGTAAAGCTGAAAAAAAGAAGTTTGGGAACCACTGCCTTAACTGATTGAAATCGCCTGAAGACATCCGTAAGGAACATGTGGGAAAGGAAAAGGAGTGAAAGGGTTGATTGAAAAGGGCTTTCCTCGACTGGGTATACAGCCGCCTGGTGGCAACAGCCACAATGAATATTTAAGAAAAGGTCGGGGTGGCTTAAAGCCCTTCAAACAGGAAGGTCATATTGTAGTAAAAAAAAAGAAAATAAATGAATAAATAAATAATATATATAAATATACACATATATATATATATATATATATATATATATATATATATGTATATATATATATGTATATATATATATATATATGTATATATATATATATATATATGTATATATATACATATATAAAGTAGAATAACTTGAAAATCGATTAAAAAATGAAGCAAAACAGAAATAAAATACCAATAAGATACAATAATGAAAATTAAATAGAATAAATCAAGGCAAAAAAAAAATAAGATAAAAAATACAAATTACTGGTTTATGTGACCAAGAACTCTTGTTTCAACTTATCTCCTATACCAGCTCCAAATAACACCTAGTCACGGGGTTCGAATCCCGCACTCCTTTCCGACTCTCAACAGAGACTGTTACCTGGCCCAACAGTCTCAGCACATAGGGGAAAGGTTTACGGCTTCGGCCGTAACTAATCAGCGCCTCCTGGTGTATGCTCCTCACTTTCTTTCTCTATTTTCGTGTTCTATTTTGAACTTATGCTTTTCTCTTTAATTTTTAAATTTTTAAGTCACTGATACTGCACTTCTATAAATACAAAATAAATATAATAAGAAATAAACAACTGAATATTTAGATAGAATAAATGTATTAATAGGTTGATAGCTTGATACTGATATGTCACCTCTATATAATAAATAATTCAATAATTGGATAGAATACATTAATAGACTGATAATTTGATAAATAAACAAAAGTAAAGTAAGAACAAACAAACAAACAAACCGTGAAATTAGATAAAAAAAATTATATTCTGAAATGAAATAAACACAAATCATTACGAACCATTATCCAGGCCATAACTCATTAAACTCAGAATGGCTCCTCAGCTAAAACAATATTGTCTCTTTTTCTCTTCTTTTTTTTTCTTTTTTGTATTATTATCTGCTCTCAATGATGACGCAAGCAAAAGATACTGAACCATTTACCGCAGCGGTTTTCAAATAATCATTTCCTTCCCCATCTTCTCCCCGAACCTATCTGACCTCCCCCTTCTCCCCCTCTCCCCCCCAAGCGAGCTACACCCCCAATAAACCCCCCTAACCTCCCCCCCCTACTGCCTCGCAAACAAGCACCCCATGCTACAAGCGCCCACGGTACATAATACATGATTGCATAGTTACAAGGTCCTAGCTCTTCATATTACAGTATTACAAACTTGGGCTCTGGCTTTATTCATGAAGGCAAGCGAACATACGTGCATACATACACAGTCCGCAAAACGTGCATTCATATTTAAGGGCCGACACGGGCCGGATTTGCGGACCCAACATGGACGGGCGCTCGCTGCGACGTTCCAGGAGGTTTGAGGGGATTAGAGGATATTTAGACACCAAGAGGGGAAGAAGATACGAGGGTACCCAGCATGACCTGCAAACGGCGACCTGTACACGGCAACCTGTCTACGGCGAACTGCGGATGATGACCTGCGGGCGACCAACGAAGAACAAAATACCTTTCAAGACCCTAAGGAAATTCTTTGAAATAGAGGAAACATAAGAGGATGAAGAAGAAAAGGAAGGAATATGTATGTATACTATATATATATATATATTTATATATATATATATATATACATAATATATATATATATATATATATATATATATATATTATACATATATATATATATACACAAACATATACACATATATACACGCATGTATACACACACAACACAATGAAAAATAGTAATAATGAATATATATATATATATATATATATATATATATATATATAGATATATACAGGAAAAACACTGGAAGCGTATCTTCTTGAAAATGCAAGGTTCACCAGGAAGAAAAACTATTAAAGCAGAACGCTTTCGTGTATTCATATCTTCAGTGCAAATAATACATGTATTATTTGCACTGAAGATATGAATACACGAAAGCGCTCTGCTTTAATAGTTTTTCTTCGTGGTCAACCTTGTATATATATATATATATATATATATATATACATATATATATATATACATATACATATATACATATATACATATATCCAGGAAAAACACTGGAAGCGTGTGTTTTTGAAAAGGCAAGGTTGACCACGAAGAAAAACTATTAAAGCAGAACGCTTTCGTGTATTCACATCTTCAGTGCAAACAATACATGTATTGTTTGCACTGAAGATGTGAATACACGAAAGCGCTCTGCTTTAATAGTTTTTCTTCGTGGTCAACCTTGCACATATATATATATATATATATATATTATATATATATATATATATATATATATATATATATATATAAATTAAGAACCTCGAAGAACACGCCCAGAGAACCTCCAAAGAACCCCCAAGAGGTGGGGCACAACGCCCTCCACCGACACGAAGAGCTTGTTTGTTCAGAGAATTTTTCGCAGCATTAATGGCCTCTCCCCTTCGACGTCTCTCTGTCGTTCTTTTTTTTTTTTTTTTTTTGTCAACACCTCGACGTCGTTTATTTTTTCTGGCGAAATTAGATTGATTTTATTTTTTCTAACGAGATTCAACTCCCTGCCATTATGAAAGTATGAAATCTATCAAATAAATGTACAAAATGTATAGAATGTATAAGATATATAAAATTAATTATAAAATGTATTATGGAAGTAGACCATCAGCTTAACAATAACACAACAAAAATTAGAAAGTAAATAAAAATTACATAAAATAAAATCAAACAAATAAAAATTAATTGCCAAATGAAATATTGAAAAACAAGCAATTAAACTAAATATAATTAAATGAGAATTATTTATTACAAGAGGTTGTTATCCACCACCAAAAGAAACTATCTTCCCCCAAAAAATAAACACTTATCACGCAAAAAAAAAAATCATATTACGATATGAACACAATATCTTAAGTCTTCCACACCATCGGTGAGTGGTTGATTTCATCAATTCCATATATCATCTATTTATTTATTCTACTTTATTCTATTTATTATATCTATGTTATATATTGTTTATTTCTTACCTAATCTATTTTATTTATCTATTTTATCCATATTTATATATTTATTTTACTTAGAAATCAGGGTTGGGGGGATGTTAGATTTTTTTTAAATCCAAATAAAGACTTCAATATTCTTCATCGACTCCTTATTTACTTTTACAATAAATTTTGGAGACAAAAATCTACTTTTACTAAGAAGTCTTTTATTCACTTCATCTGTTACCAGACCTTTCTCTCTCTCTCTCTCTCTCTCTCTCTCTCTCTCTTTCTCTCTCTCTCTCTCTCTCATCTCCATTAATCTTATAGCAAACAAGATAATTTTGATGTCTCTCTTCCGGCGATCAAGAAACTATTTTATTATGACACTTTGGTCGAGAGGTGATGGTTACTAGTCCACCCGTCCATGCTAAGATTCAAACTCTGATCCCAACCAGTGACCCAACACTTAACTATCGACCGTATCTCCCCGCGTCCTAAGGGTGATTTTCCTTTAAACGACGCCTAAGAAAACCTTTGTGTATCTGACGTCACAACAAGTCACACTCTCGCCGTCATTTCGACGAAGTCGTCTGGCGTCGGATCTAGCTCCATAACGCATGGAGGCACCCCTACGGATCACAGTCACACATCATTCATTAATGATTGGAGATTTGTCTCCGTTTTCTTTACCATCTCTCCGACTCTTCCACTTCCGTCCGTTATTGACCCCAAGGATAGAGGCGCTGGGTATTCCTGACAATCTACAAGAATGTAACATGTTATGCTCATTCAGGGGCTAGGAGGTACATCCCCGGTCACACTATCACGACTCAGGTGAGTTCGTTCGAGTAGAAGCGACTCTGGTTTACAATTTTATATTTCTAAAATCTCCAAAGGTTATATCACCTTTGCGTCATATATTTAGAAGCTGAATGACAAACTATGAGAAGTTAAACTTATATTAGACAGATTACTGAATTGAAGACTGAGAGGAATCTAGAATACTGTAGGAGAAGTCATCCTGTAGCTTTTCAAATTCACAACATTTGACGAAAAGCGTGATAGTGTGACTAGGGCCCAAGGGGCATTCAACACCCTCACTATACTTTACTTTACCCTCCAGTACAGGGACCAATTTAAAACACCACTGAATTCACCAGAATAAAATCAACCAATCATACCACAATAGTGCCGAGGTTGACAACTGTCCCTTGAAGCAAGTCCCCTTAACGCTGTGCCCGTTTCTCTCCCCTCCCTCCTCCCTTTCCCCTCTCCCTTTCCCCTCTCTCAACCCTTTCCCTAGATGTCCGTCCCGTCCCCTTACCCCTTTTCCCCCAAGTGCGCGTTCCCCTCCCCCTCCTTTCCCTCAGCGACTATCCCTCTCATAGCCCCCTTTCTTTCGTAACCCTTCTCCCCCCTCCCCCCGGAGTGGATGTCCCTCTCCCCCTCCCCTCCCCCTCCTCTCCCCCTAGCTTCCTTTAGCCAGTGTCCCCTATTCCCCTACTACCATTCGTCCTTAACCTTGCTCCTCCCTTGTGGTTATCCCCCCCTCTTCCCCTCCCCCTCCACCTTCCCCTCCTTCTCCCCTTTCCTCTTTGTCTTTCCTTAACCCTATCTGCTCTGACCACTTGCCCACTTTTTCGCTGTCCCCCAAATTTCGTTTCCCTAATCCCAAACCTCCCGGTCTTTCTCTCTCTTTAGCCTCCGTATTCATAGTATATATACATGTGTGTCTGTGTGTGTGTGTGTGTGTGTGTGTATATATACATACGCACACACACACACACACACAATATATATATATATATATATATATGTATATATATATATATATATATATATATATATGTATATATATATATATATATATACATATATATATATAATGTATAAATATACACGTATGCACACACACACACATGCACATACACACACAGACAATAAAGGAAACTTTTATTATTCCTTGAATGAAGAGCAGCTGTATAACCCTTCCGCATCGATCAAATCACAACCCTCTGTTCTCACAACATTTCCTTCAAAAAAAAAAAAAAGTGGTCCTCTTCAGACAAAGAAACACAACACAACCCTTTGCACGCAAACTACAACCTCCACAAGCGCGTCATTCCTAACCTACTAACTTGGGTTGAACTCGTTAACTTGATAACTGATTAAAGCCTAAGGTCTCTTATGCTCAATGCTGGAGCAAAACAGAGCCAAAGCCTCGGTTTATCTTTCAGTCATGCAGTCGTCATTACGTCGTCATCAATTACATTGTCGGGTAAGTAAAACCTGTGAGAAACTCCTCATGTCTTACAGCCACAGTTTCCTCCCTCTTTCCCCCACCTGTGTGTCTTTGCATAGCTAAATTTCCCTCCCCCATCTCTCCCCTTCCCAAGCCATCTTCTCCACAAACACTCCCTCCTCCCTTTCAGAAAATCCCATGTCCTTCTCAAGCTGGTGTCTTTCTCCCCCTTACTTCCCACCTGTTCTGTCTTCCTCGTCCGACCCCTGCCTCTCCTCCCCCTCTCCTCCCCCCCTCTCCTCTCCTCCACTCCCTAAACCTCTCCATCTCCACCAACTTCTCCCTCTCCTCCTTCCCCATTCCAACCTTAACACTGGATATAACTACCACACACTACCCTCCTCCTCCTCCTCCTCCTCCTCTTCTTATTCTTCTTCCTCGTCCCCTTCCTCTTCCTCCTCTTCTTCCTCCTCCCCTTGGTTTTCTTCCTCTTCCTCTCTTTACTCTTCTTCCTTCTCTTCCCACTTTTTCTTCTTCTCCTTCCTCTTCTTCTTCCTCCTCTCCATCTTTCTTCTCTTTCCCTTGCTCTTCTCCCTCCTCCTCCCCTTTCTCTTCTTCCTCCTCCTCCCCCTCCTCTTCTTCCTCCTCCTCCCCCTCCTCTTCTTCCTCCTCCTCCCCCTCCTACTCCTCCTAGTGCCATCTGGCCCGCAAGTTGCAAAACCCAATGGAGAATCAATAATGTACATAGGACCAATACATCCATGACTGCCTTTGCAATATAGATTTGCAACATCCACGCCCTCTCGTCTATTGCATCTAACATTTGCTCTCGTCCTATCAAACCTGCCTCGCCTATCACTCGACGACGACCTATCCACTTCCTGCCCTCCCCCCTCCTTCCCCCTCTCCCCCTTTCCCTCGGTTCTTTCTGGTTCTCGGTTAGCTCTTGTGTCGAACTTCATCAGAGAAAAAGCTTACTGACACCTGGTTAATTTCTCCTGACGGGGTTTGTCGTCCCACCCACCCACCTGAACCTTCTTTCTCTCCTTTTTTTTTTTTTTTTTTTTAACATTTCCTCACACATCAAAAGCCTCAGCTATCCAGGTGTCAGTCAGGTGATGCCCTTGTTTGTGTTTATTGCATTTTGCCTTTCGTATCCGCCGTGTCTGATATATTATTGACCTTTCTAATGGGAGGAATGGGGAGCTCGTTAGGACATTTTCTAATGACAGGAATAAATAAGGTCCGTTTTGGAATATTTAGTGGCCATCGAAGTAATGTCAATTTAGTTCGTCTTTTGTCAATCCACGTCAAAAGGAGAAATTCCTACGGAGTTTGTATTAAACAAAATTATATAAAAAATGGAATATGGTGATGCGTTTCCTTTAAAAAATATATATATATATATCTCTTTTTAGTAACTGTGGCAATATATACATACACACACACAGTATATATATATATATATATATATATATATATATATATATATATATATATTTTTATATATATATATATATATATATATATATATATATATATATATGTATATATATAAAACGTGTCCGTTTCGAGTGAGTTATAAAAACTTCCACTAAATATATGAATGACCAATAGCAGCTACTGTTGTTTCTACGTCACAGGAGGTGGGCGGAGTCTTGCCTGACAGAATAATTTGATTCTTGTATTCTGTACTTGAAGACGGTCAAAGAAGGTCTCTCTTTCGTTAACCACCCTCTTCGTCTGTATCACCTACTCTTCCTCGACCTTACAACTAAGTCCTTCATCATCTTTATCGTCCTCCTCCTCCTCCTCCTCCTCTTCCTCTTCTTCCTCCTCAGTCATCGATCTCTTTCTTTCCTCTCCTCCTCCTTTCTCCCCGTTTCCTCCTCCTCCCCCCTCTTTTCTCTCTACCCCTTCCTCCTCTCCCTCTCTCATTCCTCGTCTCCCTGCCTCCCTCTCTTAATCCTTCTTCCTATTCCTCCTTCCCTCCCCTCACTCCCTCCTTCCTTTCTCTTCCCTCTACCTCCACATCCTCCTCCTCCTCTTCGAACCATCCCAGAATCATCATCCCCCTTGCAATTCATCATAAAACAAATTGACAAGAAAGCAATCCGCTATCGACCAGGGACCTTACAAAAGACCAGCAACATTCGTATCCATCCACGCCTCCCCGTTCCCGTTCCCGTCCCCGTCTCCCTCCTCCTCCTCCTCCTCCTCCTCCTCCTCCTCCTCCTCCTCCCCCATTTTCTTCTCCTCCTGACTCTCCTGTTCTTCCTTTTCTTCCCATCCCGTTCTTCCTAAAATTTCACTTCCTCCTTTTAGTCTTTCATACTTTCACCTTTTTTTCCTCCTCTTGTGTTCCCCATTCCCTCCACCTCCCCTTTCTCCCATTCTTCTTTCCCTCCTCCTCTTCCCTCTCTTCCTCCTTCCCTTCCTCGAAATTCTTCTCTCCTTCCTCCTTTTCCTCATCCTTCTCTTCTTCCTTCAACTTCTCTTCCTCCTCTTCATACTTCACATTTCACATCTTCCTCTCCTCTTCCACCCCCTTACCTTACCTCTTTCCTTGTCCTTGGTGGTCCCTCCCCCTCCTCTCTAACCTATCCAATCCTATTCTCCTAACCCCTATCTCACCACCCTCGAAAAACTCACTCTCTCTCTCTCTCTCTCTCTCTCTCTCTCTCTCTCTCTTTCTCTCTCTCTCTCTCTTTCCTCTTCTTCGCTTCACAATGTATCAACCATTTCCCCTATTCTTCTTTCTTCCTTTATTCTTATTCCCGCGTTTCGCCCACCCCACTTTCCATCGTAATTTCTATCCAATTCCTTCTCTTTCTCTTTCCACTTTCTTATTTCTACGGGTGACACTCCTTCGCTCATTTATCGAGTTATCTCTCCTTCCCTCTCTTATTGAACTATAACGAAGAACATCTTGTGTTCTCCCAACACCACCACCACCTCAAGAGCATAAGCTACATGCAGTCCTTTTTTTTCTTTTTCCTTTTTCGTTTTTTTTTTTTTCGTTTGTATGTCTGTTCTCAATTCTTCGATAGGAATAGAAGCGGCGTTGAGTTACGAAGGTTTATGTATAGTTAGGTTAGGTTAGGTTAGGTTAGGTTAGGTTAGGTTAGGTTAGGTTACGTTTGGTTAAGTACAGTTAGGTTAAGTTACGTTTGGTTAAGTACAGTTGGGAGGTTATGTTACGTTTGGTTAAGTACAGATAGAAGGTTAAGTTACGTTTGGCTAAATACAGTTAAGTTAGGTTAGATTAGGTTAAGTTACGTTTGGTTAAGTACAGTTAGATTAGGTTAAGTTACGTGTGGTTAAGTACAGTTAGGCTAGGTTAGGTTAGGTTACGCTACGTTAAGTTTTCTCTTGGGATCTTGATGTAAATGTTAGAATTGGAAAGAACGTTCTTTATATTTACTGACAAGTAATTTTATTCGGTAATGAGGGAGACTTGAAGACTGGAAAGGGAGTTGGGGTGATTTTCATTAATAATTATTATGTTGGTACATTGTGACAAGTTGATGAAGGTGGAAAAAGAAGTCACGGGTCTAGTTCCGAGTTACTGAGTTTATTCCTGACCGGTTTCGCTCTATGCTTCTTCACATTCCTCTGAAGAAGCATAGAGCGAAACCGGTCAGGAATAAACTCAGTAACTCGGAACTAGACCCGTGACTTCTTTTTCCACCTTCATCAATAATTATTATCATTTATCTTATCACTTAATATCTCTTTACATGGTAAAAATTATATAGATTGTAACTTTGGCTTCCACTAAACGAATCCCCATTCTTTAATGTCATTTCCCTATGTTTATTGCATTCAACTTTCATCCTTACAGACTTTATACAGCATAATGTAGAGTAACGCATATAAATTCTTTCATGAACTCAGCTATCAAATCAATATACAAGAAGACATCCTTAACATTTACTTTACAGTAACACCAAGGAAACAAAGAAGCGTTACCAAGAACTGTTGGTAATCATACTACGTCACCCGTAGCAGGTTCATCTGTCCGGACATGTACCGTACTCGGTACTCGATCCAAGAACATGACGCAGGTGTGGTGCAGACGCTAACATCTGGGGGTCTTTCCTCAGGTAGTTAATTGGTGTAATTTTCTCATTCACACATGATAAGACACATCTGCACGACTTTATCAACAATTTTCACTGAAACAACTACAAATCCTACCAACTTCAAATTACACAGAGATGACTTTCTAAATGCCCTTTTCCTGGATTGTTGATCAGTTCTCTCTATTTCTACCTCCCCCCCTCTCTCTCCTAATGGTCAATAACATCCGTATTATTATATTATATTCTGTGGATATAACCCAACCACCCAACAATTTATACAAGCCATACAATACATAATATGTAAACCCTGTCAGCTGACCAAATTAAGTAACGCCATACACACATATATATATATATATATATATATATATATATATATATATATATATATATATATAATTAGAAATTTTCTTCACTAACAGAATCACTATCTCAACATTGTATGAATGACATTACTTCTTATTCCGATTGTATTCAAACTGGCGCATAATAACTATTGACACAGGAAATTGAAAAGTATACTACGTTTTGATGACACTGTTAATACATTGATACAGTGATCGATTTATTTTTCTTTGCTTATTTATCCATTTTTATTTCACATAGTTCTTATCTTGGTCTCCTTTATAAAACATATTTTAACAATATCTGAAATCTTTAAGAAAAAACATCCTAACCAAGTTTTCTTGATACCATAATTCCAAGAAAGGTGCACGGGATCTTTGGTTAACATCAAACGCACTGAAAAGTTGTAGAAAAGGACAACCATTAACAATATTACTATTGTACCTAAAGGTTACACGAAAAGTCAGAGATGGCTATCGGCAAATGTATTAGAAATACAAGTATTGTACCTGAATAATGATTACGCAGAAGTCCTCTGAACGCGCAATTCTCTTTAGTAGAACTTCCTCTCCACCGGAAGTCTCCAATGGCTGTCCATCTTGTCTGTAATGACTCCGATTTTGAATATTCTTAAACGACATTTTGTTGTACGGACCCGCCTCTATCGACATCTTCGTCAACGTCGACATTTCGTCGTCAACGTCAGCGTCGTTGTCGTCATTTTTTTTTCTTTTTCTTTTTTCTTTGTGACGTCACCGTTGTTCCCTTCTTTTTCTTTCTTTGTCGTCGTCGTCGTCATCGTCGTTGTTGCTGAGTCTATTTTTCTTCTGCTTGTTTGTGTGTTCATTGCTGTTCTTTTCTTCCGTTTTTTTTTCTTTGGCGTCAGTCTTTTTTTTTTGTGTGTTTCATTTAATGGTATGTTTACCTAGTTGTGTGCTGAAATGACAGTGATGATGATGACGATGATGATGAGAATGATGACGATGACGATGATGATGACGATGACGATGACGACGACAATGACGATAACAATGATGACGATGACGATGATGACGATGGCGATGACAATAACGATAACGATGATGACGATGACCATGATGACGATGGCGATGGCGATGACGACGACGACGACGACGACGACGATGATCAGTGATGATTATAAAAATTATGATAACAAACCTAATTATCATCACATTATCATCACTAATATGTGTCCTGGCCGCATCGCACAAAGCCGGATAGCAACAACCCCGCCACTCGGAACGTATTACCATTACCATTATTTCCATTACCACCGTGTACGTCCCCTCATACCAGCGGACCTTCCACGGTGTTCAACACCCACGCTCTCTGTCGACCTCACACCACCGTAATGCCGTCACCACCACCACCACCACCACCACCACCACCACCACCACCACCACCACCACCATCATCATCATAATCATCATCATCATCATCATCATCGCCACTAATTCCAACTCCGAATAATTACCCAGATTGCAGCCCAAGTTGTTAAACCAGATCTGGTGATCAAGGCACAACGACAACCCATGCATTTTTATGCACGATCGCTGTATTGTATCAGGAAATACATTAGCCCTCCGATAATAGAATATCAAGGCTAGAATGGAGGAATACAGCTGAGTTTTCTTGGCCGTATTCCTCCATTCTAGCCTTTTAGATCACAGAATAGATTGGAGGAATGCAGCTACAGTGTACAATTCAAATTGTAGTTTCAAAAGAAAAATGATTGAGTCCTCACTAATAAAAAAGTTTCCTAATTATAATACATCCAAAGGTCAATGGTCACCTGATGCTATAACTAGTATGGCGGTTGACAAGTTCATCTCTACAGGACGTAACGTCCGACCTCACTCGGGGCAAGTGACCTGAGGCTTACTGAGTCCCCCAATGCTCCTTCCTCCTCTGTATATAACCTCTTGTCTATGTACCCTATAATTGTAACTGCTGAAGAGGACCACAGTCAGTGGTCGAAATATACGGTTTTACTCTGTATCTCAGCTTATCTTTCTCCGAGAGTGGGTTTAAGTTTTATTTTATTCGTGTGTTACGACACCTACGTTACTTGATTTGATATATATATATATATATATATATATATATATATATATATATATATATATATATATATACATATATTCGTGAAGAGCTGTAGTCCAGGAACCATGTTTTCGGAAGAAACTTCAAAATGAAATTCATAACGACGAGTCTAGTGTGTACTTTCTTCCCCAAAAAATATACGATTTTATACTCGTGTATATATATGTATGTATATATATATATATATATATATATATATATATATATATATATATATATATATATATATATATATATACCCACACAAAAACCAAGGATCACTGAACCCTTTTCAACATTCCCCTAAACAAGTTATCCCTCGGTTCCTCTGGGGGAAAATTGACCATTCTGATATCCCAAAATGAATTTTCTAATATCCCTTCTTCCTATTTCCCCTTTCCTCTAATATCCCCTAGGTATCTCTCTTCCCCTTCGAAAATCCCCTACACCGCCTCCCTAAGGTAACCTTGTTCCACCTACTCCCCCAGGTACGTTACCTAATCTATTACCCAATGTACGCTCCCCCTAGGTCTACCCCTTTCTCCCTATCTCCGGGTACAGCAAAGAATTATCCCCAAATGTCTAGGGAAAGAGGGGTTAAGTCGTGTAACTAGGTCTACGGCAAGGTATGTCAATAAAATATACAAAGAGAATGAGAGAGAGAGAGAGAGAGAGAGAGAGAGAGAGAGAGAGAGAGAGAGAGAGAGAGAGAGAGAGAGAGACGATTCTATTCAGCCGAGTACAGGAATTCTACTCGAGAAAATAAAAATCAGACGTTTAGTGATCCAAGTCTCTCAAACGAATCCACATTAGTTGCAGAAAATTCGCCTCGGGTGATTTACTGGCCGGGTTTGAGGGTGGCGAGACGCGGGCGAACGGAAACACGATTGAGCGAATTAAAACAAAGGGGAGGAGCAAGTCTTGTTCTTTGGATTTTCTTTGGTTTTCGTCTTTTTCATATTTATCCGGACGGCAAGAAAGACGGTCTTTTTTGTACGTGTGTCTGAATGTGTGTGCGTGTGTATGTGTGTGCGTGCGTGCGTGTGTGTGTGTGTGTGTGTGTGTGTGTGTGTGTGTGTGTGTGTGTGTGTGTGTGTGTGTGTGTGTGTGTGTGTGTGTGTGTGTGTGCGTCCGCGCACACGCGCGTTAAACAAAATTACATTATATCGATAAAACTTCATAACTTAGTGATATATATACCTTCATATATATCCTTACAAACTAACTGCGAGCTATTTCATGATATATATTTTGTATTACATGAACGCCGAAGTGTTATATTGTCAAATAAAGTTTATTTTTGTACATTTGAAGGAGTTCCTGGACATCCATAAATCTTATATTCCACATGAAGAAGACCCACACACAATCACGCATGCACACATACACACACACACACACACACACACACACACACACACACACACACACACACACACGAACTCTGAGCTCTCTTCCGGGAGGGAAATAGCTGTTGATCACGAGTCCAACACGTGATCAAAGACCATGGTGAATCACATACAAAACAAACATAAACACATAAACACACACACACACACACAAAAGAATACACTACAAATACGTTACTTGAACAGTAAATTTCGAAAGCATATATCGTGCTTCAACAGATATCTAAAGTCGTATTTTTAAACCTTTTGCTAACCCTGGTGGCCGCTCTCCACCACTTGGAAGTGCAATTCTCCATGATTTTCTAGCAAGTTCATTAAGCTTACTAGCTTATCTCCCAAACCGTCCAATAACAACACAGTTTCGCAGGTGGTTACCCTGCTGCGCCAGTTGGTAAAACACAACGTCAGGTGGTACATACACGTTGTGCCAGGCGGTACAAACCCCCTACCCCCCCTTCCTCCTACTCCACGTGTCAAATATTTTCTTTGTAAAACAGGCGATGAGCAAAAGGGGGTAGCTCATAAACCGTGAAATACGAATATACGCGTGCTCAGAGGCCCGTGCACGTGTTCACTCATTACCCATACACATACACGTACGGGCGAATAAAAAGTGTATTGAAATCTGAGGAAATGAAATTCTGGCCAAGATAGAGATATATTGTTACGAGCGAAACAAATATGGAGGGATGGCGAGAGAGAGAATAATATAGATAAATATATAGATGCTTAGATCAATATATAGATAGGGAGAAAGACCGAGATAGAAATATAGAAAAGGTTAAAAGGATACAAGCAAACACACACACACACAGACCTACAAACACATACAGACACACACACACACGTTCACACTGGCACACACACAAACACAAGCACGCACATACTCATATACACGCACGCGCACACACGCACACGTACACACACACACACACACACACACACACACACACACACACACAGAAAACGCCACAAAGAAGGTGAGCTTTGCGAAACGCATAGACAAAAGCGGCACAGAGCCAGACTTATTGCCCCAAACATGACATTCATTCGCACTCCTCGCCCGATTTTCAAAAAGCACAAATCCGCACAATTAATAACGCGAGCAAATTTTCGAAAAAAAAGAAGAAAGGAAAAAAAAAATCATCTGGGCTGACGGCTTACCACTACCACCACCACCCTACCACTGACGCCGCATTCGCTACCAAATTGCCCACCACCTGCTCACCACCTGCTCACCACCTGAAGCAAGGCAACCAACCAAATGTTCCCTCACTCACTCACTCTTTCACACTAATTCCGTTCTTTCCTCTATATCTCGCCCACTATAAAGTATAACAGCTCTCCCTCACTGTCTCCAACATCCCACTCCTTCATGCCACCCACACTCCTTCATGCCACCCACACTCCCTCACATCCATCCTACCTCCTTCTTTCGTTTCACTTATCTCCATCTTTCCTTCTGTCTTCTCCAATCACACACACACACACACATCTTTTGTTGGTACAAGAAATCGCTATCTCCCGTTTTTCTATAACACCCGTCCATTACCCTCCATTTCTGTCTATTTGCCTATTTGTCCATGTGTCTGTCTACCTTCACTCACCCCCTCACCCCTACTCTCTCTCTCTCTCTCTCTCTCTCTCTCTCTCTCCTGTATCTTATAGCTATATTTCAGTTATTTGATTTGTAAGAGCGTTTAACCTACCTTCTGTTCCATAAAGACTTTCACAAGTTCCCCTTTTGTGCACAGTGTGTAATTGCAATGTGTGTGTGTGTGTGTGTGTGTGTGTGTGTGTGTGTGTGTGTGTGTGTGTGTGTGTGTGTGTGTGTGTGTGTGTGTGTGTGTGTACACGCATGCACATTTATGTGCGCAAACGTGTATACGTATGGGAGTATTCCCGTATGCGTATATGTCCGCATTCACACATGCGTATACGTGCGCATACGTGTATGCACGTATGTACACGCTTGTATACAAATACATGTACATTGCGCGTGCATACGCACATATACGCGATCGCAATACACGCGTATCTACGCATACGCATAAATGCAGATCACTTGAGGCGGGAGGTTCACCTCGATCAGCTGTTCTTAGGCTCCGCCCTATTACCACGCCCCCCCCTAAGCCACGCCCCCTCTTCCTTGCATCTCTAATCAAGCGACCAGCAAGCTGACACTTGTCAGCCACTTCACACATATATTCTATGTACATCTCACGTCAACAGCTGACAGATCTCACGTCTGAATAAACACTCATAAGCATATCCGAGCTCGAAAGCCTCGAACTCACCCAATTCATTTTCATGCGCTTCATTAAATCTCCCATTTAACACTGGCATACAAGTTCTCCACGCAACCGCACCTATACCTTGACAACTGCACTTCTTCGAACACCTCCACAAGCTGAAATCGTACCTACCCTTGATTACGCACTCAACATCGTCGAAAGTGATCCCATTCAAAAAAGAAAGAAAGAGAAAAGAGAGAGAGCTCACACTAAAACAAAAACCGGGCGTTCAAGAAACTCAAAATCTGCTTTGTCTTAAAAGCTGGGTATTCCTCCTCCTCTTCCTCCTCCTCCTCCTCCTTTCACCCCCGCTTTCTCTCCCCCTCTTCCCCCACCCATCCCCTCCCTTCACATAGCAAACCTTCGACCAACTTATTCAATTCAGAGCAGAACATAATTTTTGCTGGACAGTTCCATTTAGATGCGCGCTGCCATATATATATTCCAATTCGCTCTTGCAATTCGGACCAAACGCGGCAAAGGCATATTTCAATATTTGTTATGTTCAGCCAAAGAAGAAGAAGAGCTGGGGGTTGGAAACTGCTTTCAAATGATCCTGCTGGAACAGAATTTTTATTTATTTGTTTATTGTACTTGTTCCAGATGCCGCCTAGCGATTTTCGAGCTGCTGAAGTCCTCTTGCCTTTCGGTGACATACACGTCACCCATATTTACAAGATTCCTTTCAGTCTGTCTATAAACGATCTTATCCATATACGGAAAATTAACCATAATATTCTCCTTTTATTCGCTTATTCACAAACCTTCAACACTGTCCCTCTCTCTCTCCATCCTCATCTCTCTCTCCGCCTCTCTATCTCTTTATGTATCACCCCTCTCCCTCTCTATCTCTCCCTCTTTCCCTATCACACCTCTCTCTCTCTCTCTCTCTCTCTCTCTCTCTCTCTCTCTCTCTCTCTCTCTCTCTCTCTCTCTCTCTCTCTCTCTACCCCTTCCTCTCTACCCCCCTTCAACACTGTCCCTCTCTCTCTCCATCCTTATCTCTCTCTCCGCCTCTCTATCTCTTTATGTATCACCCCTCTCCCTCTCTACGGTATCTCTCCCTCTTTCCCTATCACACCTCTCTCTCTCTCTCTCTCTCTCTCTCTCTCTCTCTCTCTCTCTCTCTCTCTCTCTCTCTCTCTCTCTCTCTCTCTCTCTACCCCTTCCTCTCTATCCCCCTCCTTCTCTCTATCGCCACCCCCACTTTCTCTCTTTCTCTCGAGTTGATACGGAAGTTGGACTGGGCACCACATAAAGGGCGGCGTACCACAGGACTCATTGCTAACGCCGCTTCTCTTCTCGACAAACGACAATATTGACAAAAAACTAAAGAAAAGTAAAGATAGCCAAGCTTCAAGAAACCTCACATTTAAATAAAAAAAATAAAAAAAATCTAAGAAGCCACGATCGAAGTAATCTCATTTTCTGTTTAAATCGAAGAACTTGCCAAGCACACCGGAGTTGTTCTATTATAATCATTATTATTATTACTCCCTTCTATTAAGTTTCCACGATGTCCATCCATTATACATGGACGTGTATGCTAGCAATCAAGCAAGATCGCTCCCCTTCTTTATCCTAGAATATTATATAGATTTAGCTCTGGCAAATGCTCCAAGATTTTCCTCAGCTGACGGATGGGTTCTCAAGCCTCAATAGGAACTCTATCGATATCCTGTTCAGGCCAGCCTCAACCTAGCTTCGACGCAGCCTCAATGTGAAAAATCGACGAGGGAAGAGGTTCTCTCTCTCTCTCTCTCTCTCTCTCTCTCTCTCTCTCTCTCTCTCTCTCTTTTTTTATCATAAGTCTTAGCCCTTGGTCATGACTAACAGACTTGTGCACCCTGTAATAAAAATTCCAGAAATGACAGGTTAGAAAAGAAAAAAAAAAAAATCCTGACTGCCAGGCCCACTGCTGAGGCAGCTTTTCGCCGATGGATAAAACACATTCATTATCAAGAACCGTTAGGATCAGTTAAAAATCTATGAAAAATTGAAATCTTAAAAGTATACATACATTGTTTACAAAGTGAGAGCTAAGGAATTACTGACTGAGGGTGTGTGTGCGTGTGGCGTGTATCTGTGTGTGGTGTGTGTGTGTGTGCGTGTGTGTGTGTGTGTGTGTGTGTGTGTGTGTGTGTGTGTGTGTGTGTGTGTGTGTGTGTGTGTGTGTGTGTGTGTGTGTGTGTGTGTGTGTGTGTGTGTGTGTGTGTGTGTGTTTATATATAATATATATATATGTGTGTGTGTATATTGGTGTGGTGATAAAAATATAAAGAATGAAAGGGTGACAACCCATCTTCCTGCCACTGTTCCTTTCCAACCCCTAGATTAATTCAAAAAAAAAAAAAAAAAAAAAAAAAAAAATCAGCAGCACTTATTTTGAGACCATGTGACCTTGAAGGAGCCATAGCGTCTGTGTGGTCGGATTCTTCGGCGTCTACGTTACTTCTTGCAGTCGATCTGTGAGCCTGAGTCTTTCAACCTGTCTCTCTCTCTCTCTCTCTCTCTCTCTCTCTCTCTCTCTCTCTCTCTCTCTCTCTCTCTCTCTCTCTCTCTCTCTCTTTGCGTTTTTGTCCTTTTGTTTATCTTGGGATTACCTCTCAGTTTTCTAAACTTTTTTTTTTTTGTTCACAAACACGTAGTCGTTATTTGTAATTGTAAACTAGAGTTTTGGCAAAGAATTTAAGAAAAAATCGTAAGGTCGATCTCCTTTGGCGAGTGCAATGAACTTTCGACTTTACAGTACCCTATATTCCTCTTCTAACTGAAATAAAACCCACTTAGTCCTTAGATACAGGCCATCCTACAGTACCAGCCTAGACACACACACACACACACACACACACACACACACACACACACACACATACACATACACACACAAAGAGTAAAACTCGTACAAGCTAAGGAAAGTCAAACACACACACACACATACACACACGCACATACACACACACAACAAGTAAAACTCGTACCAGCTAAGGAAAGTTAAACACACACACGCACGCACTGAAGTCTTCCACAGATGACGTCAGACTCTCTGCACGTGGGTGGCGATTCGTGGCATGACAGGTTGGGTCTCACAAGAGTATATTATTAAGGAAATAGGGAGATTTAAGCAACATAGCCGGTCATGTTATACAATGATGGGGCAACGAGAAGGGGAACATTGACGGGGGCAGGATTTCTCAAAATTATGATGAAGGAACGGGGGGGGGGGGAGGAAAAAAAAGCACATCTTCACTTCATATTCATTTCTTTCCTTAAACGCACACACACGCACATGTACACAGACACGTACACGGACACGCACACGAGAGGATGAGGCCAATTTCTTCACTTCCCAAATTGTATCTTAGTTCTATTTCCTTCTCTTATCCCCGTTCGCTTCCCGGGTCGTCTTTAAAATGTTTATTATGTCTGCCGCTATGCGATTTTATTCAGCTGCGGAGAATATCCTAACCATTGCATAGACGGTGTGTTTCACCATAAGCTGGGAATTATGAACTTACTCCAACATAAATAAACCAATAATTAAATAGATAAATAAAGTTAAAAATAGATACTGTATATAAATAGATAAGATAAAGAAATATAAATAAAACGAATAAAATAAAAAATGTATATATACATAAATGGCGATTTCAACATAAATCGTTTTTGCTACCAGTAAACTTTCTCCCTCTCTCTCTCTCTCTCTCTCTCTCTCTCCCTCGCCATCCCTCTCTCTCTCTCTTTCTTACCTCTCTCTCTCCTTCGTCATCCCTCTCTCTCTCTCTCTCCCTCTTTATCCCTCTCTCTCTCTTTCTCTCTCTCTTCATCCCTCTCCCTCTTTATCCCTCTCTCTCTCCCTTTTCATCCCTCTCTCTCTCTCTCCATTTTCCTCCCTCTCTCTCTCTCTCCATTTTCCTCCCTCTCTCTCTCTCCCTCTTCATCACTCTCTCTCTCCTCTTCTTCCTCCCTCTCTCTCTCCCCTCTTCTCTTCCACAACCTCAGTGACACATCAAAAACCACGGATACGGTGGTTCGAACCCCGACGCCCACCCCCTGAGGCCAAATCGCCCCTTTTGCCCTTGCGTTGGCTTCCATCAGTGGCACCATGGAGGACTCGAACCCTTCCTCATCATCGATTCTGTTAATCAACCATTCAGCCACACCTGCAGTGCAATCTGCCGCCAGAGGACCCAAAGTGCCTAGTCACTGCCGCTTTCAATGCGAGGTCACACGGCTCAATAAGGCGGACATTTTACCAACTCATTTCACCTCTACGGCTGGATGAGGTGTCCCAGTGCTTAGCACGCTCGACCAGAGACGATGCGAGTCCTAAATGCCTTCAGTTACGTCGCCAAAGACAATCGGGCGACCGTATCACAGGAGGTAATCTACCTTTATGAATAAAAAAAAAATCGTAGTCAGAAAAATGGGAAGGTGACCTGAGACGGAAAGAACGAACAGCGGTGTACTCAAGCTAGGTCACCAAGGAAGCGAGGTCAGCTTTGGATGGTTGGAGGAGGCTATGATGATGTACGAGGTAGCTGCATAGGCAGGTCAACATGCTGGCTGACCCGTCCTCTCAAAAAAACGGCATTTTTGAATTTTATTTATTTGTTTTTGTGTGCCTCGATCATGGCTTGGTCATGTGTGCCTCATGAGGAATTTCCCCCCAAATAACAGGTTTCGAAGACGACCTGCCAAATTAATGAAGCATTTTTTTTTTTGTGAAGTAAAAAAGTCTTAATAATAGTTTGTATCAGGTTTTGTGTGTGTGTGTGTGTGTGTGTGTGTGTGTGTGTGTGTGTGTGTGTGTGTGTGTGTGTGTGTGAAATAGTGTGTGTGTGTTGTGTGTGCGTGTGTGAAATAGTGTGTGTGTGTGTGTGTGTGTGTGTGTGTGTGTGTGTGTGTGTGTGTGTGTGTGTGTGTGTGTGTGTGTGTGTGTGTGTGTGTGAGAGAGAGAGAGAGAGAGAGAGAGAGAGAGAGAGAGAGAGAGAGAGAGAGAGAGAGAGAGAGAGCGAGAGAGAGAGAGAGAGAGAGAGAGAGAGAGAGAATGGGGGGGATGAGGGGGAGGTGGGGAAGGGGTGTTTGCTGTTTCTCGCATATGGACCTTATAATTCCTCTCTGACGCAGCCTTTACCCCTCCCCCTCTCCCCCTTCCCCCTCTCCCCCCTTACCCTCCCACCTTAACACCTCCCCACGTTCCAACTGCCAACCTTCTCAGCGCACTCATATCGCACTCTCTATCTCTACGCTAACAACTTCTCACACGCACGCGCGCACACACACACATACACATCTGATCTAACTTGAGCCCGCCGTTCGACCGACATCTTAATGAAGTTATCTGACATCGTTACGTACCAAATGGTCGCCCGTTGGCATGCTTCTTCGGTGTAACAAGTTGCCAGAACATAATATATAAATCATGCCAGCTTTATGGACAGTCTGGCCAAGTTTTACATTCTTCTTCCCAGGGGTAATCCCGGTGGACAAATCATCCCCCTCTGGCGACCGAGACCACACTCATAAACTACACTTTCTCCCGAATCAATGCAATTAACCGATCCACATCATCGTCTACAAACAAAACCATTCGTTCCCAGGTTCTTCCCCATACTGTCAATCACAGTCTATCACACTCACACACGTACACACACACACACACACACACACACACACACACACACACATACACACACAAACACACACACTCTAAGACATTATACCACCGCCACACCACCATCATGATATGTGCTTGCAGCCCTCCTTCCCTCCCTCCTTCCCTCCCCTCCTTCCCCCCTCCGTTCTCCCCCCCTCCTCTCCCCGTTGCCCCCCGGCGTGGCGTCGGGGTGCAGCGGCGTGAGCCATAGCGTAATAAAGTTTTTACCGAACCGCGGTACCGTACCCCCCACCTTGCGCCGCACCGCACTCTTTACCGCCTAATTTATGGTGTGTTGGCTCCTGCTGCTGCTGCTGCTGCTGCTGCTCTTGCTCCTGCTGCTGCTGCTCTTGATCTTACTGCTGCTCCTGCTCTTGCTGCTGCTCTTGCTCCTACTGCTGCTCTTGCTGCTCCTGCTCTTGTTGCTGCTGCCCCTGCTCTTGCTACTGCTGCTGCTGCTCCTGCTCTTGCTGCTGCTGCTTCTGCTGCTCTTGCTGCTCCTGCTGCTGCTGCTGCTGCTCTTGCTGCTCCTGCTGCTACTCTTGCTCTTGCTCCTGCTCTTGCTGCTGCTGCTCTTGCTCCTGCTATTTTCATTCCTGCTGCTGCTTCTCAAAAGCTCCATAGGGCTAGACTTGGGGCTGCTCAGCGCTCGTATAGAAGAACAAGACTGTAGACCACGGACAAATGAAATAAACGAGTACATGAATAAAAAGATGGAATAAATTAACAATAAGAAAAATTATTTGAAATAATCACCAACAATCTATAATACGACTCGTTATTGTAGAGCACGGGCAAATGAAATAAACGAAAAAATGGATAAATAAGATGGAATAAAATAAACAATAAGAAAAATTATTTGAAATAATCACCAACAATCTATAATACGACTCGTTATCGCCTATTAATACAGCGTGGCAAAATTCACACCCTCCAAGTAGTGTTACCAAGTTAGATTAAGTCACCACAGAGGAACACAAAGCTTCCACGTCCCCTTCCCCTTCCCCTTCCCCTTCCCTCCTTCACTCGACCCTCAGCACAATACAAAGAGCAATGGACAGACACCAACTGTCTATGGTACCACTTAATACAGAATTCATTCTCGGCAGCTCCAGACGATTCTATTCGGAACTCCCGAGTCGGGGAATGCAATTATTTATTCTTCGTGTCACTCTCATTGTCGTCCCCCAATTTTTTTTTTTTTATAATCTTTCTTTTTACGTCGAGTGCGGTACCTGACCTTCCAGCAATGCCCTTTACTCAGCCCCGCCTTTACACAACACTTACAACCGTGCTAAAGCTACGTACACATGAAATGCGTGCACAGGATAAACGTACATGTAATGAATGTACACACGAGGAGCGTGGTTCCCGAAATTGAGCGATGGGTGGCGGGTTGGTTGTGGGTAGTGGTAGTGTTAGTAGATGATGGTGATAGTATTGGTGATGGTATGTTAGTGGTTGATAGTGCTGCTGATGGTGTTAGTACTGATGATGTCATAGTAGTCATGTGGTGGCGATAGTGATAGACATGGCAAAGGTACCGCTAGTAATAGTTGTTCATTCTCCGAGGGTCGGGGCGATGATCAAAGTATGCAATTAAACGTGCGACTTTTTCCTGATAGTGAAGTCTTACTTTGCAATTAAACGGACTCCCCCCGATAGTGCGGACTAAGTATGCAATTAAACGGGCCCTCGACCTGATAGGGAGGACCTTGTGGTCCCTCTAAGTCGGTGATTTTCAACCTAATCCTTACACAAGGACCTTTCACTTATGCAGTGCTGTTCCTTAGTGTCAAGGACACGACTTCAGAGTTGAAACGAATCGTTTGGAATCAGCTAGTAATTACTAGGTTTTAGTTTATAGCTCCCATTACTAGTTTCTACAGGCCTAGAGGGATCTCTAGATTTACTTCCTCGTACCCAAGCCACAAGGGTAAAATGGTTACTAGAAATATACACCTATGCAAATGTTTTACCTCATTAAGGGGATATCACACTGGGCTATTCTTCCTTCAACAACCGATTAATCGGCGGTACCGCCAACTTCAGAACCTTTTCCGCCGTAAAATCACTATGGCAAACAATTTTATTTTCTCAACAAAAATACACAGAATGTCATATCAAGTTCCTTCCTGAAATCTGCAAATCTGCTTCAAAAGTCGAAGGAAAAACAGCTCAGTGTGATAACACATTTACTCTCCAAGTGATACTGCCCGTTCACCCCTTGCGCTCTCCTCCCACGGGTCAAATCGCTTTAGCAAATCTTCCCTCACACTAATGAACAAGTTTCATCAATAATGAATAACGACTAGACAAATACGATATACCTTGATGCCACGATATTATTGCTAACCTAACCCATCCAACAACCAACGATTTTATTCAGCTGAGGAATGGCGTTCAGACCTACGAGCCATCCGAGTACCGAAAGATCAAACGACACACTCGTTACAAAATAACAAGAGAAACTCCTCATAATACACATCCCTGTTATCGAGCGATACGGACCACATGTCACACAAAGACTTTACAAAATGCGGCTTCCAAGGAGCTTCCTGAAGGAGGTACCAGGGAGTCACTCACGCACCTCCTCAGCAGACGAAAACCAACGCGAGGGCGAGCAAACAGATCGACAGACTGAGACAGCCGGACAGACAGAGATTGACAGATAGGCAGACACAGACACACAGACAGACAGACCCACGCCGCTTCTCCCGTATCTCGGATCGGTTGTTGGTGCAGCGTTGAGGGTTCCTATCCACGCTGTTCTACTTGTTGGCCATTTTCTAAGCGCTCTGCTCACTTGCAGGCACGCCGGATCCGCAGCTGCATCTGGCCGGCCGGCGCCGGTCACGCTAAACCCACCCACGTTCCGGCGTGCGCCGTCTCTTCGCTGGCCGGGTAAGGATCCCTCACGCCAGAGGTCCGTTGGTAGGCCCGACGACGACGTAGAAGACGTCAAATCAATGTTTTTCATATACCTTCGGTAACGTGACAGACTCTCTAGAATTTCTTGATCCAAAAGAGAAATTGCTTCACTCAGCTGAGTGTTGAAACTGACCGTGGAGTCTCGACCCACTGAGAACTCTTTCAGGCCGGGGTCCGACCCTAAATAGATTAAAATCGTCTGACGCCCGCCAGAAAAAACCTAAAGGGGGTCTCGCTCTCTTAAAAGTCTATTCAATCTGTGGGTTTGTTCCACAACTAGATGATACTACTACCTGACATCATTTACAGATCTATAGGAATGCAATGAACTGGAAAATGCACGCTACACTCGTATTTCCTACTTCACTGTTGTTGACAAATAATTATCCTTATTCCTCCAACTTTACTTTGATAAAAGGCAAATAGACCAGGCCCTCATGGACCAAATGACCCCGTTTGACCCAGTGACCACTCCTCAGCGGATGAAGTCCCTCTGTTGCTCACCAGAACAAGACACCGACAGAGGGCACTTGGGTCCTGAAGATTCCGATCCAATGCAATAGACTGTCCAGCTTGGAGTCTTATCCAAGACTGTTTGGACAACTTTTTGCCCCAATGCTCTATGTACATAGCTAAGTGCGAAGACACGGGCAAACACGGCGAACAAACACGCGCCCCTCAGTTTCGTCAGGGTGTTCCTCTCACCCACAAGGAGGTAACGACAGAGGCTGAGGGCGGGGAGACAATTGAGGGTGCCTTCAAGGACGACCAAGTGAAGTGGAGGCAGATCAAGGAGGCTTTGAAGAAGGGAAGGTCTTAAGATCTCAGTGATCTGTCCCTTGTCTATATCACCTATTGACAGCCTGAATAAAGAGTTTTAGGGCATAATGGGCCTCAGCTCAGGTCCTGACCGGGGTCCCCAATGAATGATAGAATAGCCTCAACATTTAAAAAGTTACACTGATAAACCCTGCCGACTGGAGACCTTTAGGTCCGTAATGAGGACGGATGAGAACAGAGTGAATAAAAATACAAATAAATAAGCAAATAAAAAAGTAAATAGATAAATATACAAATAAAAATTTGCTTACGTGTTTATCCAATCGAGTTTTAAAACTTCGAACAATACTGCATTCAATCACCTCAATTGGAACCTTATTCCATTCACAACGCGACTGGCAAAATGGTTTCTACCTACTTCCAGTTTAAACCTACGTATATACATATATACATATATATATATATATATATATATATATATATATATATATATATATATATATATATATATATATAAATCCAGGATTCCAGAACCAAAATCTAATAAATTACTGCCATATGGAGTAACGACCTTTAGGCCAATTCCTCGTAAAACTTTTTCGTGACCACTGGTGTCAACGTACTACCTGCTGTCTAAATGAACCAAAGATCCTTAAAAGCTGGATAAAGTTGTCCGTCAGAAGCTGAAGGAGAAGAGATGGGGCGCAGTACAGTACTGTTAGACATCTTAAGAACTGAATAAACACCGAAGAAATGTGCCGTAATGTCTATAGACTGCCATATATTTACTTTTTTATTTGTTTTTTTGTTTTTTAGTTTTTTGTTTGATTTTTTTTATGTTCATCTATTTCTTTATAAAAAATATTATCATCATTATTATCACTATAATCTCTCTCTGGATATTTAGCTATGTCTTTACCATTTCTCATGCAAAAAAGGAGAGAGAGAGAGAGAGAGAGAGAGAGAGAGAGAGAGAGAGAGAGAGAGAGAGAGAGAGAGAGAGAGAGAGAGAGAAAGAAATCCCCGTTTTTATGGCCTAGCGTATGTGCGCACGTTCGTGCCTGTTAATGTGCGTGTTAATGTGCGTACATGGGAGGTTCCCTTTTCTGAATAAAATTGTCTAACAAATGGAAGAGGTGCTGGGGAACAGAAGGCAGCGGAAGACCCTATATTTAACTCGACAAGAGCGGAAATGACACTTCTGTTATGGTTTTGTGACGAAGCTGATTACTGTACGCCCGTTGTGCGTCCTTCCCGCCAGCTTTGTTGCTGTCACTTTTGTTGTATCATTTCATTTTTCATTTAATTTTCCCTGACAGGGATTTCGATGTCAGGCTCTTGCTTTTGTTATGTTTCGATTGTGCTGACGTAATAAAAATATTTGCTATAAATCATACGCGATAGAATGGAAATAGCTTTCATCTGGTTCAAACAGCGCCATCTATTGAACGAACTACAAACTAAGCAACCATTTCCTCCATGTATTAAGCACGCATCCATACATTGCTTATACACACACACACATACATATACATACACACTATCCTAAGTATTTGTATTGTACGGCTGCAACCCCCGACCAGGTACTTGTTGATGAAGCATCCTCTGCGTCTTGTCCTCTGCTGGTTCCAAGGCGCACGCAATTGTTCATATTTCCCACAAGATATTCCTGTCACCCGAACCACAATTATCCATTTTTCTCTTCGGTCCCACATTATTACTATTATAGAGACGAGGAAGCCTCATCCTCCCCTTGCCCACTCCGTCATCATCGGGACAAGAATCTCCCACTGACTCAGACGCCAGACGCTTGGGTTCTTGTGCATTACCCCTAAAGCTCTATGCGGCCGCTGTTCACTTGAACCAATTGTCCTCGTGTTAGCATGACACAACGCAATGAAAGTGTTCAGAGGACAATGGACGTTTTATTCCAATGGTCAAAGAAAGTATTTTGATGTTAGCCTAAAAAAAATATACAAGGTTGGCTCTAATTACTTATAGTTGTTCCCAGCAAGGGCGTTCTGCTTTGAGTTCTAAGAATCAAACGTTCCTTAATTCTGTTACATTAATCTACAGGATGGCCCAAAAGCAGGTGAATAGTATATAACATGTTATAATCTACTGTCCATCTACTTTTGAATTTTCATATTTTGTCTTACACTTTTTTTATTTTCTTCTTATCTCTTTGTACATGTTCTTCTTCTTTGTTCATACTTTGTTCATCAGTTCTCTTTATAATTATTTGACCAATTAAGACACAAATATTCTGAGAACATACATACATATATACATACATACATGCATGTATGCATACATATATACATGCATACATACATATACACATACATGCATACATTCATGTATACATATATACATGCATACATACATATACACATACATACATTCACACATACATACATACATATACCTACATATACACAACCACTTATAACGGTTAGCCAAAGAGCAGCGACACAGTGACCTTATCCTTATCCACCGCCACACCACAGAAACGACAACCAACGCTAGAGCGGCAAGAGCAACACTAAAGCCTTTGAACGAACGCCAGGCGATTTTAATCAGCCGAGGGGGCGGACCCAAGGGTCTAATGACGGTAATGACACGCACGGAACCTCGCCCTGTTTTGGCAAAACGTGCAGGAAGTGCTAGTCATCATGGGCTGTTGTGTGTATCCCTTTGATGCAACTGTCGCTTGCTACGGAAAGGACCAAACGAAGTGAGCCACAGTGGAATACAACAAACAGCAATATTAGAATACAAATGCTAATAAGAGGAATTGTAACAATGGAAATGGAATAAAATTTGGATTACAAAATAAGAATACTCGAGAGAATATAAACGGAAAACACCGAACAAAACGGACTGCGACAAGGACGGAAAATGGAATAAAAGATTTTGTAAACCTAATGCAGGGATGAACATGTATGTGTGTGGATGTATGTGTACATAACATATATATATATATACATATATATATATATATATATATTATATATACATAATCACAAAAATTCACACATAAGAAAACAAATAAGAAATTAATACAAACATGAACAAATGAATAAACAAAACTAGAAATATTCCCTTCTACTTTACCACTACGCAATAAATATGTCTCCTGTGAGGGACAACTTACTAATCAATACTCATCGACGAAGTTCAGAAACTGCCAATACCGGTGACGACATAAGATCGATAGTAATTCTCGAATAACATTTTTGTTCCTCTGAAGGCGGGAAGTCGTGTAACAACCCTCGAAGAGCGGCAACCGAGATGCTTCACGAAGTGAATATGAAGCTCGGATTGGAGGGTGGGGATGGGGTGGCGGTGGATGGGGTGGATGGGGGTGGGGGTCGTGTGTTGGTGAGACCTTACCTCCTCTTTAGCGCCGTCACAGGTGTCCCAAATAGCCCCGCCAAAACCACGAACACACACTTAATAACAGGTTGGGCGATGCTAACAATAACAGCGCAGGCCAAGTAATGGACGTAATGAAGGTCTTCGCACAGGTACCTACAGCGGCCGGTTGCCTTTTTCCAAAACACTCTTGAAGAAATTTGCAATCAAATGCTTTTACCTTCGAGGCAGCTGAGACGCGTTGGGCCTCGATTCCGACTCCATCTCTCAACTCCTCCTGGCAACTTTATTTGGCTATCCTAACACTCAAGGCAAAGGGTATGGTTCCTCTTGCCACACAGGGACAATGAAGAGCAAATGTCAATGAAAATTATGACTGCGGTGATTATGGCAACTGTGATAATGATGATGATAATAGTAAACATTATAATGATGGTAATACTGGGAAAGAAGTAAAGAGGAGGATGAGGAAAAAAGTGGAGGGCAAAGAAGAGAGAGAAGTGGAGTGAGAAGACAAAATGGAAGAGGAAAACGAGGTGGAGAAGGAAAAATGGAGGAGGAGGAGGAGGAGGAGGAGGAGGAGGAGGAGGAGGAAGAGGAGGAGGAGGAGGCTGAGGAGAAGAAGAAGGAGCACAACAGTAAGAAGGAGAAAGAAAAGGAGAAGAAAGATGATAAAGACGTGGAGTAGGAAAATGAGCACCAAGAGGAGGAGGAGGAGGTAGAGGAGGATGGGGGAGGAAGAAGTGGAGCAGGAGGGGAGGATGAGGAAGAGGAGAAGGAGAAGGAGAAGGAGGAGGAGATGGAGAGGGAGGAGGGGATAGAGAGGGAGGAGGAAGAGGAGATGGAGAGGGATGAGGAGGAGACGGAGAGGGAGGAGGAGGAGGAGGAGGAGGAGGAGGAGGAGGAGAGGGAGGAGGAGATGGAGAGGGAGGAAGAGGAGATGGAGAGGGAGGAAGAGGAGATGGAGAGGGAGGAGATGGAGAAAGAAGAGGAGATGGAGAGGGAGGAGGAGATGGAGAGGAAGGAGATGGCAAGGGAGGAGGAAGAGGAGTAGGAGGAGGAGGAGGAGGATAAGAAATCAACCATTACAGAAATTAAACCATTAGCAACACACTTGGGGCCCGATTGCGTCAACGTCGTGCAGGACCTCGACCGCCAAGTAGCTTTATGGTAATGTCTTGCTCTGTGACGCAACGTCTTCATCCACGACTTTACGACGCATCAATGAGGTCCACACGCTTATTTTTTTTTTTTTTTTTTTTTTTTTTTTGTGACGCTCATTCTCATGGAGAGTGAGCTTACTTCTTTTTTTTTTTTTTTTTTTTTTTTACAAAACGCCTTCCGTCTTCCACCTCCACACACGCACGAACACACACACACACATACACATGAACACATACGCGCGCGCACAAATATACACATACACACACACACACACACACACACACACGCATACACACACACACACACATACACACACACACATACACGGGGAAAGATGTTGGTAAATCAACAAGGGAGAAAAATTCTATAAAGAAGTCAATACAGGAATAAGAAGAAACAAAATCCCAAATTTCTTGTCAGAGGCAATCATATGAAAGCACCAGGGTAACAGCAACAATGATAGTAACAGTAACAGTATTAGTAACAGTAATCTCAGCATAAACCAAAGACCAGAACATTTCCAAGTATCCAAAACAATGGCAAGGTGATGAATAAAAGAAAAAGAAAACAAGTATGAAAATTACATAAATTTGTGGAAAATACGTGAAGCACCAATTAACATGTTCTAGTGCCAATTTTCTATACTCCTCGTTACCCGTATAATCATAGAGAAATATCCTGATTCCATAGAAAATAATTCTTAAATATCCATTACGACAAAAATCGACAAATATCCTTACATATAAAGACCCCTTAAACGGGGGCTATTGGTCAAAGACCTGACCTTAAACCTTAAAAAACACACGAAGATCACCCCTCCCCCCCTACGGGTTGACCCTTACTCCACATGCCATCCACAGTCTCCATGTTTACCTTGGCTCTTCTCCTTGCCCTTAATCAACTCCCCACCCCCCCAACCCCACCCCACCCCAACCCCCAAAGCCCTGACAGCAACCACCCCCCAGCCCCCTGGCGGTGGTGTAGTGTACTTAGGGCTCATAACTTGAGTGTGTGCTCGGTGGAGCTGTCATCGCCCCGCGGGTTGCCTTCGTAACCCCACTTAGCTACCCGCCATTCATCCACCTCGCTCCACCGTTTGTCCGTCCACCTTTGCCACAACCACCAGCATTTAAGCATATGCATATATAAGAAAATACATCATATACATGTCTACACATCATATATATGTACATGTATATGTATAATACACACACACACACACACACACACACACACACATATATATATATATATATATATATATATATATATACATATATATATACATATATATATAAATATATATATATATATAAATATATATATATACATATATATATAAATATAAATACATATATATATATATATATATATATATATATATGTATATATATATGTATATACGTACATATTCTCCAATGCATACTCCGCCTCCATAATAACATATTCTTCTCGTGTGTGGTCCTGAAGGATGTGTCTTCCACACCCATGCCACGGGCGTGTGTGTGTGTGCACGACACACACACACGCACGCACGCACATACACACACACATATGTACACACACACATGGTGAAAGAATGGATATGTGGGTATCAACATCAAGACAGATTGAGTCTGAATGAGACAAACTGAAATAGACAGAGAAGACAAAGGCAGAGGCACTGACAGAGATACTGAGAGAGAGAGAGAGAGAGAGAGAGAGAGAGAGAGAGAGAGAGAGAGAGAGAGAGAGAGAGAGAGAGAGAGAGAAAAGTCTCTTCCTTGCCAGATTCACCCAAACAATTGTGGCTGAGCGCACAAACATAATTGCTATCAGAGGCCACAAGCAAGCAAAGCAAGCAAGCAAGCAACTAAACAGGTAAGCAAGCATTCAGCCTGTGGCTATTCAACCCTCCTACCCCTCCCTACCCTACCCTCCTCTCCCTCCCTCCCTCCCTCCTCTCCCTCTCTCAGGTCCGCATCCAGGGCCGCCACACACCTTGGCTGAAATTAATGAAGTAATCGCTTGGAACCAACGAGCAGACCACCTTCCTCCTCCTCTTCCTCCTCCTCCTCCTCCTCCTCCTCACTCTTCTTCCACTACCACCTCCTCCTCCTCTTCACTCTACCTTCCTTCCACTACTTCTTACTCTTTTTCCTCACGTCTTCTTCCATTCCTCTTACTCCTTCCCCTCCTCCTCCTCTTCACTCTTCTTCCACTACCACCACCTCCTCCTCCTCCTCCTCCTCCTTTCTTCCTTCTCCACCTCATCTTCTTCCTTCTCCTCTTCCACTCTCTTATTCTCCCCATCCCCACCCTGAAGACTTTGACAGAAGTAGAATGCAGAATACACACAGACAGATAGATACGCACCCGCACGCAAGCACGCACGCACACACACGCACACACACACACACACACACACACACACACACACACACACACACACACACACACACACACACATGCATCCAGTTCGCTGTTCAGCGGCCGGATCGAGGTTCCAATGAAGTGGCCTTCACCTTTACTGTCCTTTCCGCATTTATACTTCCCGGAGGACAAGACAACATCCCTCCTGAACTTTATGGACCAAATGGTCTCTCCTTATATTATACATTTATACCGCTCTTTACCTTATCGTCTAGGTATCACGAAAATACAAATAAAATAAATAAAAGAATAAATTAATAAATGAAATAGAATGAAAAGTTAAAAAGTCCGGAGGTCACTTGATTACAATCCCATATGTGTGTGTGTGCGTGTGTGTGTGTGTGTGTGTGTGTGTGTGTGTGTGTGTGTGTGTGTGTGTGTGTGTGTGTGTGTGTGTGTGTGTGTGTGTGTGTGTGTGTGTTTTTCTATTTTTCATCCTAGCAAAGTAAAATAGGCTAAATAAAGTGGTTAGACCACTTAATCTAGTGGTGCAAATTACACAGATTTAGTCCTCTGTTGTGACGTACTCACAGAAAAAAAAAGAGTAAATAATGATATCTTAATAATGACGTCACAAGTCGTGAACGTAAAGACTTGAAGAAAAAAAAAATTGTTCGCCTGCTATCCTCAGGATCCCAATGTGGTTGACAGTCGAGTACCCGAGTCATGCACGGGATCCCCACTTCCCACAGCCGCCCCGTCATGCATGAGGCTGTTCGGCGCATGCGCTATCGTTTTTACGGTTGCCTTGCGACGTGTGCGGTTGTCTGCATGCCTTCATGGTCAGCTGGTACACAATGATCGTGGATATCCGGTACATACTATCAATAATGCTCTTTACCGTGCACTATGTACACAGGAAATGGAGTAACTACAATGTTCACGAAAAAAATATTGGAGTACGTTGACAAGAGAATATTAAGTAGGGGTCTTTATGTACATACAAGTACACACACACACACACACACACACACACACACACACACACACACACACACGACTTGATGGCGCAGTTGGTAGAGTTCCCGGCTGCCACTACGGCGATCCGGGTTTGAATTCCACCCAGGGCTGAAATAATTTCAGTATCGCTGCGCTGCGGGTCGTTACTCCAACTTTCGTGGAGGAAGAGTTCGGGGTGCGTGTGCGTGTAAGGTCACACAGCAACCCATAGGTCGGTCATATACGAG
>NC_134813.1:23994741-24009741 GCF_046742065.1 Oratosquilla oratoria
TTATTGGTAGACTACATGAGGCAACTCAGCTACTTATTAATTATAATCTCGGACCAACTTCAAGATAATCTTAAATTCAATTGTATACATTATATACTATAACTCGAGATTTTAATGTCTGTCGAAGGCGAGCTAGTAAACATACACACACACACACACACATTATATATATATATATATATATATATATATATATATATATATATATATATATATATAAGTACAAGGGCAGACACAAACAAAAGCACGGGAAAAGGGAGGAAAGGAATAAGGAGATAAAATGAAGGAAGAAAGGAGAGATGAAGAGAGGGAGGGAGAAAGGGAGGGAAAGAAAGGAGGAAGGGAGAGAGGGAGGGATAGAAGGGAGTAGAGAGGGAGGGAGGGAGAAAGGGAGAGAGGAAGAAAGGATTCAAGGAAGGGAGGAAGGAATGAAGGAAGTAAGGGAGGAGGGGAGGAAGGAAGGAAAGAAGGGAGGAAGGGTGAGAGGTAGGGATAGAAGGGAGTAGAGAGGGAGGGAGGGAGGGAGAGAGGGAGAAATGGAGAAAAAGAAAGAGGAAGAAAGGACTGAAGGAAGGGAGGAAGGAATGGAGGAAGGAATGAAGGAAGTAAGGGAGGGAGGGAGGGAGGAAGGACAGAAGGGAGGAGGGAGGGAGGGAAGGAAGGAGGGAAGGAAGGAGGGAAGGAAGGAGGGAGGGAGGGAAAGAGGGAGTGAGGGAGGCAGGGTGGAGTGTTGAAGCAGCATGCTATAGATAGAGACAGAGACAGAGAGACAGACAGGACGGGAAATGGATCACACAGTTGAAGAATTAACTTAATTATGAAATTTAATAAATCCAATCTAATATGGTTCCATATATCGGATACTAAGAGGATAGGGGAAGCTACCAGGAGCATCAGGGTGGAGGGGGGGGGGAGGGGGCTGGGGGGGTAGATCCAGGATGAAAGGGAGGAGGGAACTGGGAGGAGGAGGGGCGGAATTGGATGGGGGGAATGGCAGGGGGGGAAGGTGTAAAAGAGGAGGGAACTGGGGAAGAGGAAGGGTGGAAAGGGAAGGGTGGAAAGGGAAGGGTGGAAAGGGAAGGGGAAAGGGAAGGGGAAATTGAGGGTAAAGGAGGGTGGAAAGGAGGGGAAAGGTGGAGAAAAGAGGGGAAAAGAGGAGATGATGGGAAAGAGAGAGGAGTAAGAGAGGATAAGGAGTAAGAGGGAGAGAGTTTACAGGAGGAGGAAGGAAAGAGAGGAAGAAATATAGGGAGATAGGGAGAAAGGGGAGGAGATAAAGTGGAGGGAGGAGGGATGGAAGAAGGAAGAGGGAGGATGGGGGAGTATAGAAAGAGGAGGTAGAGGGAAGTAGTTAAAAAGCGAGGAGGATTGAAGGAAGTAAGAGGAAGAGAAAGAGGAGGAAGAAAGGTGGAAGAGGGGTAGGAGAGAGGTAGTAGGAAGCAGAGAGGAGGGAAGAAGGGATGAAGGAAGAGAGGATGGAGAGAGGGAGGTATAAAGGCGAGGTAAGGTTGTTGGGAAGAAGGAGGATGTGCTAAAGGAGAGGGACATAAGGATTCGAGTGATGTGGTGAAGGAAAGAGTTAAGGAAGAAGAAGACATCTTAAGTCAAAGTTTCATCAAAGTCACGACAAAAAAAAAAAAAAAAAAAAAAAAATGTGGTCACTATAGAACTAACACAGGAAGAACGGGGGGTTGGGGGGGAGCAAGCCTTAGGCGTGAGCTTGAGGGAGATGAGGACGAGGAGGAGGAGGAGGAGGAGGAAGTGAAGGAGGAATTGGAGGAAGAGGGGAGTGAGAGGGAAGGATCTGGAAAAGAGAAAGAAATGATTGAGAAAGAAGAATTGGAAGTTGAGGAGAGGAAAAGGAACAGGAGGTACGAGATGGATCTTGGGAAGGTGGAGAAAGTAGGAAGAGGAGGAGGAAGAGGAGGGGAGGAGAGGGGAGGAGGGAGGAGGAGGGGAGGAGGGAGGAGAAGAGAAGGAAGGAGGAGGAAGTAAGAGAGGAGGAACAAGATGGAGAAGATAATATGGGAAGGATGTGGTGAGGTGGGCAGCAAGAGGAAAAATAAGAGGAGGAGGAGGAGGAGGAGGAGGAGGGGGCGGAGGAGGAGGAGGAGGAGGGGAGGAGGAGGAGGAGGAGGGGGCGGAGGAGGAGGAGGAGGAGGAGGAGGAGGAGGAGGAGGAGGGGGCGGAGCAAAGGGGAACGTAAGCAGATCAAATACCATATGCGAGACAAGCTGAAAAATGAGATGATTTGTGATCCGGATAAACAGACGGAGAAGGAAACGAAGAAGAACAAGATGAAGTACAACGAGAAAGAAAAGATGAAGATAAAGTTCGAAAATATGAAGATAAAGTTCGAAAAGATGAAAAAGATGGAGAAGAAGAACGAAGGAGGAAGGAGGAAGGAGGAAGGGGTACGACGAAAGGCGATGATTATGATAAGGAGGGATGGGAAGGAAATGGTGAAAAAGACAGAAACAGGTGCGTGTGCACATACATACACACATACACAATTATATATATATATATATATATATATATATGTATATATATATATATATATATATATATATATATATATATATATATATATATATATATATAGTCGTACCTATAATTAAACCTTAAACACGCACAATAAGGATAACAAAAGAAGTCCTTCAATGATGTTCTTTAAATATATATATATATACTGTACTTATATAAAGAAATAAAAGAAATAAATACACAATTATATAGACTGTAGAACAAAGAAATTGTAGACCAAATAATCAAATAAACTCTTTGATGACAAGAAACATAAGAGCTGAAACTAGGAACCTCAGGAAAAAATAAAATAAAATGAAAAATAAACAAATAAAATAAAAGGTAAAAAAAAAAAAAATAAGGCTCTTTTCCACGATGGTACTCCATAATGGTTTTATTCTGGCGTAAACCAGACGATTTATTCGGTTATGTCACCCCCAACACCCAATCCCATGGTGTAGCGGTCAATTTTCCCATAGACATTGAGTATCTACGAATATTGTCAATATTCTAAGTATTCTCAACATTACTATATAAGGTTTATGTCCATCCTAGAGAAATGTACATGATCATTTGTTGATATTGAAAGTACAATAAGCCAGGATTGTCAATATTATCATCAATATCACGATTATCCCCGTGTTAGACATATGAGAACCTATGATGTACAGACACGTAGAAAAAATAAATAAAATAAAACAAAAATAAACGAGAAAAAACACACAAAACCACGACACGTCAAAGACAAACACAAAAATACGACCCAAGGATGAAACGGTATGCAAAACAGGAATGAGCGAATGCGGACGGGTCCATGAACGAAATGCAAAGGAAACAGCAATGGGTTTACAAGGTACGAAAAGATATGAAAACTGTCCGAAAGCCTGTCGGACGCGTCCGAGAGCGTGGCTCCTTCTCGTCGCATTACGAGCAAATCCGTACGCGAATCAAGGGACCAAAGATAATCGTTACTTTAAAGTAACGAGTAACGAACGGTTACTCGAAAAGTCCTTGGGCGAGCTAAGCAGCTAAACGAAAGTAACGGAGAGGGTATTTAAAGTTATTTAAGAAATCCTCTCTTCTTGAGTCAAGTAACAAGCAGTTACTCACAAAATACATAGTCACTAAGGGTAATTACTTAAAAGTAAAAGATAGTTACTTAAAGTAACTGAACTAAGACAGTCGTTACTCGAAATTGGTCGAGATGATAATTTACTCATATTTCTAAGTAACGCATATATGAGGGTAGTTACTCTCAAGTAACTTCCAAATACAACATGCCTGGTTGAGTAATTACTTGAAAGTAATAGGTCTGAACGGGTAATTACTAAAGTAACAGCCGGATTGAGTGGACACTAACGAATCACACACAAAAAAAAAAAAAATTACTTAGAATTTTTTTTTAACACATACTTAAAAAAATAAGTATTGCGATAAGTATTTACTTAAAGTATCAAGTATCGATAGTCGAGCGTCTGGACGGGACTCAAAATACAATTTTATAAACAAAAACTGACAACAACAACTTCGAAAATGTTGAGAGACGTGAACCCCCAATGACTTTTTTCTTATTAACAAACATATTTCTAAGCTTTTACAGACAAGACTTTCTTGTAACTGTATACACATACCAAAGTGTAAATAATTTATTTGCAAACCACTGACACTTAAGTATAGTCTTCCTTATTAAAGCCACTACATATTCCCAAGATACAAAAGAAGAAACTTGCATAAATACATAAACTCATACAATGGAACTCGCGAGCTCACGCGCACACGCATATAATCATTATCTGTAAAAATATTCAATATTCACATAATTCTCCGGTAAAGTTATAGTCCCCCTTATCTTACACTGCAGATAATTTTTGTCTTACATATATATATATATATATATATATATATATATATATATATATATATATATATATATATATATATATATGACATAAGTGGGAGTAGGAAATACAGTAGTCTTAGTGGAGTTTATTCCTGACTAGTTTCGTAGGTATACTCTCTCGAAAGCATAACTGCGAATTTGGTCAGAAAAAAACTCAGACTAAGAGTACTGTGTTTTCTACTCCCACTTACGTCAACTTGTCAGAATGTCACTATATATATATATATATATATATATATATATATATATATATATATATATATATATATTATATATATATATATATATATATGTATATGTGTTGTACACCATTAGCTACTGGCGGGCAAGGGGGGTGAGTCTGCGGCTAAGTGTGGTGGACACGTCGAATGGAACCGCAGCTGTTCGACCAGATGCATGCGGAGACTGAGCAACGTACCCCCCTCCCCCCACCCAACCTCAGCCCCCCTCCCCCTCCCACCACCTCCTTCCAACCTCCACACACACACAAACCCCTGCCCTCTCCCCCTTCGGGCTTCGGTAGTATGATGGGGGTTGGGGAAGGAAGAGGGGTGAAGAGGGGGGAAGAGGGGGGGAAGAAGGGGGTACGAGGACCGGGGTGAAGGTAGGGTTGGTAATGGCATTATGCATATGCGTCTCCTTCCCTTTATGCCGCTATCTGATGAATCATGCTGCACATTAGAGCCCCGGCTAGACACGTTCATTGTGTGTCTATGGACCTCCATTTAGGTATGGGCAAAGAATGTACCAACGTGTACATTATGTTCATGCAAATACTTCAATGTACGCAATGACTTGTACTACTCTTTCATTCCGACTCGTATAGGATATACCCGTACGTCCATTCATATTGATATATAAAAAGTATATGCTAGGTATGCGCATACCTGTACACGCAACATTTCATGTATATGTTTGTAATTATAGACATGCATGCAAGCGCACTCGCGGACGCGCGCACACACGCACACACACACACTATATTATACTGTATATATATATATATATATATATATATACATATATATATATATATACATATATATATGTATACATATATATATATACATATATATATATATATATATATATATATATATATATATATATATATATATATATATATATATACAAAACTTGTAAAGGGAAAAGTGCGTGCGTGCGTGCGGAGATGCAGGAATGTACGTACTCGCGTCAACGCATGCGTTTATGTACATGGATTAACACAAGCACTCACTACTTACGCTTCAAGACTTACGCCACGATCGCGCGACATCAAAAGACGACGCGTGTTCAGCTCAGCCTCTGGCCTCGCTGCGACATCACAGAACTCCTCAGTAGTCCCTGTGCTGACCACAGCGTGAATCCGCCCTTAGCTAAAGCACAGATCCAGTCACGACTGAGAAGAAGCAAATAATCTTCAAGATGCTGAGGTCACGGATACGCCCATTCCCGTTCGTCTGGTTGCAGTAGTGGTAGTAAACATATCGGGGATAAGGATAAACTGGTAAAAACTTAGAAGAACAGCTGTCGATCACGAGTCCAACACATGATCCAAGACAAGACCATAGTGAATCACACACACACAAAACCACACATACAATCATAAAATACACGCCACGATATATGTATGAAACTTGTTATGTACCGAAATTCCAAGACTTGTTATGAACTATACAGTACACAGATTATAGTCACACGGTATTCTATATAGTTTCTTGCGTTCTTTGCGTATTACAATAGGGAACGGCAACTCAGTTTACTGATAATATAAACTCGTTCAAGAAATAAAAAAAATCCAGTTTAACACAGTACATGAAGAATAGTAGTGTGTGCGCGCGCGCGCGTGTGTGTTTGTACACTTGCAAATGCATGATTACTCAAAAGCATACGCATACTTTGTGAGGTCATTTATGATACAATACTTGTTGAAGTCTACAGCAGAGAGAGCTTTGTTAAAGTTTTATGAAGTTGTATCAATACTTCTGATGAGAATGCGAATGTTGAACGCTCATCAGAATTATTAAAAAAATATACACAAATCAAACAATTTGTACGGATTATATATATTTATATACATATATATTACACATAAATTACACATATACACACACTTTGCACATATGCGAACGCGCGCAGACACACACACACGCACACCCGCGCTCGCGAACACACACACACACACACTGAACTGCCACAATAGTGGCCCGCAGTTCTCGGTTCGAATCCTGCCCAGGGCCGAAATTATTTCGGTACCGCTGCGCTTTGGGTCGTTACTCTGACTCTCGTGGGCGGGGAGTTGGGTGTGTGTGTGTGTGCAAGGTCATAGCATTACCCATAGATCGGACCTACGAGCTCTGAGCTCTCTTCCAGGAGGGAAATAGCTGTCGATCACGAGTCCAACACGTGATCCAAAGACCAAGTGAATACACACACACACACACACACACACACACACACACACACACACACACACACAAGCACAAACAGGTATATCGCCCACATCAGACCCAGACATCAACGACAGTCTATAATTAGGAGTAACCATGAGAACAGTCCAATGCATTTTCACATTGGGTCCAGAGCCGGCAAACGGCCTTGGATCTTAATGACTTCTAATGCCGGCTGTAATCACCTGTAGGTTTTACCAATCAATACAGTTGCCGTATACTTCAAGCACCGTAGCTTTGTCATTTCCTTCCTCCCTCCCTCTCTCACGCACGCACTCACTCTCCATCCTATTACAGTGTTCTTTCTGAACTCAACATACGACTCGCTCTCCCCTCCTTAGCTCACTCTCTTTTATTCACTCACTCACTCACACATACACACACGCACACACAAACACACACACACATACACTCAAAAACACACACACACACACACACACACACACACACACACACACACACACACACACACACACACACACACACACACACACACACAGCACAAGAGGTGGGTATGTTTTGGGCAAAGCCATAGTTTATATCTTTGTTCAAACAAGCTCCCCAATTTCACCCCAAGGGGAGCTAAGGTATTAATACAATATATAAAACTAATAAACTTATATGGAAATTAAAAGAAAAAGTTCAATGTGTGAGTGGTTTTGAATGCTATGCTGAAATAGATTACTTCAGGGACGATGCAATGCTGGTGATAGACCGTGAAACTCGTGTTTAATGTTTGTTAATATCTAATTACTTGCCTGGGAATGCTAAAGTGACAATGAATGAACAAAACTGAATTGACAAGAACGTAAATTTAAGTTCCATAAAGACGGAAATGAAGGACATTTTTGGTCCGTTATGGAGAAATTTGTATTTGTATTTTGTTGAAGAAGGGGAGTAAGACTCATGACGTCATGTCGACACTAATGGCAGTGACGATGACGATGACGATGACTTTGAAGATGATGATGACAGTGGTGATAGTGTGATGACAATGCTCCGGTAGGAACAGATGTGATATTGACGTTAATGACGATGGTAGCTGTGATGTAACAGGGCGATGTTAATGATATCGGAATCAACACCAGCGGCATTGTTAACGGCCATTGTCACGATCGATATTCATATACATACATACACACACACACACATACATATATATATATATATATATATATATATATATATATATATATATATATATATGTATATACTGTGTGTATATATATACACAAGTTCGGGGAAATCTACGATTCCTTTGGCAGTAGTTGTAGAGGGAGTGTGTACACAATTAGTGTAATATAGACGAGTGTTGTAGTATCGGTAGTACTCTAACCCACTATGACAGCGTCCACGTGCGTATATACGTAATTGCTTGCCAACCAAAATAAACAGACTAAAATAATTCGTGTGTTCGTGTATTCCTGGGTATCAAATATTGATAGAACATCGCCCAAACCGCCTATATATATTAGTAGTAGCTGCTCGTACACACGCCACATTCTCTGGACACACACACACACACACGTGCAAGACGGTAGTAGGTTTGACTATTGATGTAGGTTTCTCGAGTTCGAGTCCAGAAGAACATTAGAAGAAAAGGCTGGAAGAGACCATAGGTCATATACTATGCAGTCCCATGTCCATTACCACCTATCATCTCTATCCATAAAGTTGTCTAACTTTCTTTTAAAACAACCAATTGTTTCAGCGCTTACTGCATGGTTACTAAGTCTATGATATTCGTTAACCCCTCTATTGGTAAACTAGTTCTTGTCTATTTCCTTCTGAAATCTACATTTGTCCAATTTAAAGCAATACCCACGATTCCTTCCCTGCTGTATTAAGCCCCTGTCACTCCATCACGATTTTCGTCAAATAATGTGAATTCGGGAAACTGGAAGACTTCTACGGTATTCTAGACTTCCCTAGGTATACAACTCAACAACGTGTCTAATATTCGTATTCTAGATTTAACTTCTTTTAGTTCGTCATTCAGGTTCTCAACATATGACGCAGAGGTGCCCTGACATTTGCAGATTCGAGAAAAAAGTCAACGAAGTCGCTTGAACTCAAACGAACTCACTTGAGTTGTGTACTGTGTGAGTGATCAGGGCTTAAGAAGAGGCAAAGACGTTATCTCTCTTCTGTTCCGTGAATTTTATCTATTTTTTCTCTTCATTTGAAACTTAATGTATTTACCTCGTTGTATCTTACGGGAAGGGGAGCTATGCTCGTGGTGTGTGTGTGTGTGTGTGTGTGTGTGTGTGTGTGTGTGTGTGTGTGTGTGTGTGTGTGTGTGTGTGTGTGTGTGTGTGCATTTACCTAATTGTATTTACCTATTTTACCTAATTGTATTTACCTAATTGTAGTATACAGGAAAAGGAGCAACGCTCGTTGAATTCAGTCTTATATTCTCCAATTAATATTTACTCCCCCTAGCTACAAATTCATGTACGGTTCCAATTTAATCTATATCCTTGATTTGCAATTATCATATTTCGATTTGAACACGTGTTCTGTTTGAGCTTTTGTGTGAGTATGCGTGTGTGTGTGTGTGTGTGTGTGTGTGTGTGTGTGAGTGATTCACCATGGTCTTGGATCATGTGTTGGACTCGTGATTGACAGTTATTTCCCTCCCGGAAGAGAGCTCAAAGCTCGTATGTGGCCGATCTATAGGTAATGCTGTGACCTTACATGCACACACACCCAAATCCCCGCCCACGAGAGTTGGAGTAACGATTCGCAACGCAGCGATACTGAAATTATTTCAGCCCTGGGCGGGATTCGAACCCGGACCGCTGTAGTGGCGGCCACGAACGCTACCACTGCGCCATGAAGTCGTGTGTGTGTGTGTGTGTGTGTGTGTGTGTGTGTGTGTGTGTGTGTGTGTGTGTGTGCCCGCGCGTGCACACCCCGGGATAACCCCCAAGATAGCAAAACTTGGGGGAAATCTCCCGGTACGTTTTCAAGAATCTGCGGCCATACTTGTTGGAGTGACTGTACGGATTTACGAAAGGACATCCGCCATACTTTCCAAATAATGACCAGTCTCTCTTTGGACCTACACGCACTACGCCGCCTCTCCTCCACTACCCCATTCATCCACTCCTCCTCCACCCACTCTCCTCAACTCCTCCTCCTCCCCCTTCCCCTCCTCCTCAACTTCATTCTCTTCCTCCGACGACTCCAATCTCTCTTCTTCCCTCTATTTCTTTACCACCTGTTATTCCTCCTCCTCCTCCTCCTCCTCCTCCCACCATCCTCTTCCTTCCACTCTTCCTCTTCCCTACACCTCTTCCTCCCCATCTTTCTCCACTACCATCTCCACTTTCTCATCCTCCTCTTCCATCCCCTCCTCTTCCTTCCACTCTTCCTCTTCCTTCCACTCTTCCTCTTCCCTCCATTCTTCCTCCTCCTCCTCCTCCTCCTCCCCTTCTCCTCAACCAACCTTCTCTCCCCCCACCTACCTACCTACCTACCTACCCTCCCTCCCTCCCTTCCACCACCTTCGTGACATTAATAGATATTACCTAACTGTACTCCCCCCGAACCAATCCATACTTCTAATCAATTATCAGATATCTCTATCCCTTACCACGACCACCATTATTCCACTTCCACTACCACCTCCACTTCCTCCACCTCCACCACCACCACTACCACAATATACTCTCACATCAAATTCCCCCTCCCCCATACTCATCTCCCTAACTCTCTTGCTGTGATCCCCAAAATGTCATTACAACTTGATTCCACAGCGAACCGTCTTCAGATCCCTATGCTACGTTGTATAACGCGCACACACGCATACACATTCACTCAAAGCACACACGCACACACACACACACACACACGTACACACACACACACACACACACGCACACACACACACACACACACACACACGCGCACACACACACACACACACACACACGCACACACACACACACACACACACGTACACACACACACGCACACACACGTACACACACACGCACACACACACACACATACACACATACACACATACACAAATACACACACACACACACACACACACACACACACACACACACACACACACACACACACACACACACACACACACACACACACACACACACACACACACACATACTCACAGGTGTCAAATCCCTTATAATCCTTGTTATTCATCAGCAAACATCCACACAATCTTACAAAAAGAATTCCTTTGTTGGCTTCTCCTCAAGCCTAACATTTATTTTTGGACAAAGTAACATCTGATAGGTGACTTGGAGTCTCTATAGAAAACACTTTAAAAAGTTGTTCATTTGAACAATAATTGTGAACTCCCGTACTGAACAAGTTTAACATATATTCTTTCATGTAGTTCAAACTAGGCTTTGCGTATCCTTGGGTATAATATAATGATAAAATAAAAAATACTAACTGAAATCCTCTGCGCGATGCGATACCCTACGTTACCATATGGCATTAAGAAAAAAAAAAAAAAAAAAAAAAAAAAAGGTCTTCTGGCAAGGAACGTTGGCCCGGGGCTGTAAGGTCGCCAAACACCACTTGCTATGTACACCAACTTGTTTCCATCTTCACCTCAGACCTCCCCCACCCCCCACTCCCCATCACCCTCCCAGCCATGCCCACCTCACGGGGTACACCTCACCGAACCCTACCGCATCCAACCCCCCTTACCTGAGTGTGTACTTGTTCATTTATACCTCCGATGGACCCAATCTCCGGTACCGGAAGATACCGGGAAGTACCGGGGACGTACCGGGACGTACCGGGGACGTACCGGGACGTACCGGGAAGATACCGGTGAGAGCTAACTTAGTGTTCTTCGCGTCTTGTTTTCCTTTGTTTTCTGGATCTATTCCGGTTTTTGTTCGTTCTATAATTATTCGATTTATATGCATTTCCTATCCTATCTAGTGGCAGGAGATTTTAATCGCTAACAAGGATACCAAGGATAGAAAAAAAATGATTAACACATTCATTAACAACAACACCTCTATATATTCATCCTTTCTGTTGTTGAATGACTTTGTTAATCTTCAATGTGTGGTTGGAGGTAATTGTAGGAAACTAACATGTTAGAATAAAATAAAAAAAATAAAAACTTTCACAGATTAACTGTACCCCTTGCTATACACACAATACAAATTCCACATGTATTTGTTTCTGTTTCTATATTTAACTCTGGCTGTCTCTCAATGATATTATTCAGGTGAACGAAAACCATACTAGACCTGGAGTTCGAACGCCTAAAACGAATTAAATCGCCTGACGCCACCGAAGAAAATAATTAAGTCCTCAGAACGGGTGAGAATGTGGGGCTGTCGTTTACCAGCGCTTCCCGCCATGACTGATGAACAATTGGACGTCGGATCATTGTGTTGCAATGTTCCCTTTTACAATCGTAAACCCAACTGTTCAGAAGAAAAATGTCATCCCGGAATACTGTATCAATGTTTACATTTTTAAGTCACCCATGAAACCGAGGACTTGTCACCATTTCCAGAACTCCCAAAGCTGAATAAAATCGCATGGCGACAGTTTTGTTAATCTAGATATGTCAACACTAGTATCAATCGTAACAACCTTTAGCGTCAAGTGAATCTAATTTCATTACTAGATGTCTTGCATATCTGTTTTCCCATTATTAATATTCTTCTTTGTTTTCTTTATTTTTATACATTTTCACTCCAAATCTAGCATTCGAGGTGTGGAGACACACCATATGGAGAAGATTCTTGAGAGAGTTTGCAGACTTCTAAAGAAAAAACAGCTTGAGGAAACAAAAACAAAAACAAAAAAGTTAAAATTTACATGACATTTATTTTCGCGAATGTGATAAATATCCCTCGCTGGACATATCCTAAATATATTTCTCGGTTAAAAACTTCTATATTTGATCTTGATACTTCCCTCCCGAGTTCTTCCTCCACTCACACCTCCACAACTCCACTCCCTACTCACTCCACAAAAGCTACGATACAGCCATGGAATAAAGTGTCACGCAATCATTTAAAATACGTCACATTCCAAATCATAGTGGTCAATATACTATGCGTATACGAGACTACATCGTCCTTACGTCTCCCAGCCTGTCCCACTTCTCTCCCACCTTCCGTCTCACTCACAAACGCCCTTCCTTCTCCCCAAACTCCCCCCCTTTCCTCCCCCCTCCCTTCCCCCTTCCTCCCTCCCTCCACCCCCCCTCTCCTCCCTCCCCGCCTATCTCCCCCATAAAAGGAAATATAGTAAATACAGCCACTCGGTCCTTCCCTCTATGATTAAGCATATTCCCAACCTCCCAGACCATTTGACTGGAAATTAATTTTGCGAAATGCCACACTCCGGGTGTGAAATCAAGTTCTCACCAAAACAGCATCAGTAGAACTGTTTTATACAAGTGTTTATGAATTCACAAGTTCACTCCCGCCCTTGCAATTCACCCCCAAAAATTCGAATTTGGACTTAGGAGTGTGGAGAGAGAAAACAACACTATTAAAATCCATTCAAATACTGTGAGTGGAATGTATTAGAGAATAGGGGAAGGGGGCGGTGTACGTTCAAACGTACTTGTGTGTGTGTGTGTGTGTGTGCGTGCGTGTGTGTGTGTGTGTGTGTGTGTGTGTGTGTGTGTGTGTGTGTGTGTGTGTGTGTGTGTGTGTGTGTGTGTGTGTGTGTGTGTGTGTGTGCACGAGTGTGTATGCGTGTGGGTGAGGGCTGTCTGTGTGTGTACATTGTGTGTGTGTGTGTGTGTGTGTGTGTGTGTGTGTGTGTGTGTGTGTGTGTGTGTGTGTGTGTGTGTGTGTGTGTGTGTGTGTGTGTGTGTGTGTGTGTGTGTGTGTGTGTGTGTGTGTGTGTGTGTGTCAACCATCACGGTACTGAATCACGTGTTGGTCTCGTGATCGACAGCTATTATCCTCATGGATGAGCGCTCAGAGCTCGTATGTGCGTGTGCGTGTGTGTGTGTGTGTGTGTGTGTGTGTGTGTGTGTGTGTGTGTGTGTGTGTGTGTGTGTGTATGTGTGCGTACGTGTGTGTGTGTGTGTTGCCTATCTGCATATTTGCATGCGTTCCTCTACTTGTGTGTGCGTTCCAGTGCATGGGCGTCATATCCCTGTAGGAAGTGACAGCATTTCACGATAAGCATGCATCTCCCTCCCACCTCTCTCTGTCTCTCTCTCTCTCCCTCTCCCCCTCTCTTTTTCTCTCCCTTTCCTCTCTCTCTCTCTCTCTCAATTTCTCTCTTTCTTCCCCTTTCCTCTCTCTCTTTCTCCCCCTATCTCCCTTCCCCAACCACAATCACTTTCTCTCTCCGTCTCTCTCTCTCTCTCTCTCCCTCTCTCTCTTTCTCTCTATCCATGCGCAGGCAGACTCCATTTCCTTATATTTTAAATAAAAACTTTTCGTATCAAAACCACCACAACCTTGTCCTATTCCGGGGAACGAAGCGAGCTGAAAAATACGAATCCAAAACTTAATGCAAATTCGTCCTTTTTTCGCCCGTCTTCGTCTTCCCTCCTCACTGGGGGCCCGTTCCTGTGAAAGGTGTGTCTGTCTTGCTGTAGTCTTCCTTCTAATACCACCATACCATAACCATATGGCTACTAATACCATACCATCCAGCCATGACAAGGTCAACCATGGAAAAAAAGGAGATTATTTACATCTCGTATGAAAAAAATCATCTCATTTGTATCTCAGTCTGTTTGTTATCGCTTCGGATAAAAGTTCCTTTTTCCTCTTTTTTGCTCTTTTTATCTCTCTCTCTCTCTCTCTCTCTCTCTCTCTCTCTCTCTCTCTCTCTCTCTCTCTCTCTCTCTGCGACTGCAGCACCGCAAGTGTTTTTGTCAAGGCTGTGCACGAGACTTTTCTGTCCTTGTACTTGGAAGTCAATACAATTTTTTCTTAACTTAGATTTCAATCTTATTTTCTTTTTACATATTTTTCTTATAATCAACCGATATATATTTTATGCGAGTATACACTGAATCTCATATATAAAGATGCATCTCATCCACTATACTTAAGTCATACATTATATACATCATACATCAAACATATAATTCATAATTAACCATATCATATATATTACATATCAATGATATAT
>NC_134813.1:24024741-24029741 GCF_046742065.1 Oratosquilla oratoria
TCACGACAAAATGAAATTCATCACTCGTTATTATGGGCCGCCTGAAACGGCTTATCACGATGTGTCATTCCTTCAGAATCATTACACGCCGGTAATCGTCACCCTCATCACCACAAGCCAGAGCGTTTCATCACTACGAGATGGTGTTCATATCGCGTCATCACACGAATGTGGCGCCAGCCGATAGTTAGTCACCTCGGCCAAACTTAAGGATGCGGTTCAAGTTTCGCTGTCTATCATTTTGCACATATGTATTTATATGTATGTATGTATATAGGTGTATATGTACTGTATGTAGTTCAATACTCATGTATGAAGGTACATGTGAATGAAGCCTATTTGTGCAAAACTAGTCAGAAATAAACTTGGATTCTGATTTATGTCTTCCTCACCCACCTTTACCATATATGTATTATATGTATATGTATATATATATAAATATATATATATATATATATATATATATATATATATATATATATATATATATATATGTGTGTGTGTGTGTGTGTGTGTGTGTGTGTGTGTGTGTGTGTGTGTGTGTGTGTGTGTGCGCGTGTGTGTGTGTATTCACTTGGTCTTTGGATCAAGTGTTAGACTCGTGATCGACAGCTATTTCCCTCCTGGAAAGAGAGCTCAGAGCTCGTAGGTCCGATCTATGGGTAATGCTATGACCTTGCACACACACACACACCCAACTCCCCGCCCACGAGAGTCAGAGTAACGACCCGAAGCGCAGCGGTACCGAAATAATTTCGGCCCTGGGCAGGATTCGAACCCAGAACTGCGGGCCACTATCGTGGCAGTTCAGTGCTCTACCAACTGCGCCACCAACTGTGTGTGTGTGTGTGTGTGTGTGTGTGTGTGTGTGTGTGTGTGTGTGTGTGTGTGTGTATGTAGGTAGGTAGATAGGTATGTATGCATATATGTATGTAGATATTTATGTATGTATGAATATATGTATGTACATTTGTATGTGCATATATTTTTTCTTTTCCCTACGCACTGGGTGACCTACAGTGAATAGGGATTACAAGTAAAAATCACATCGATATAATATTATTTATGGAGTAAAAATATGCTTAGGGAAAACAGGGCTTTCAGTATATACAACTGGTACAAGAAATTCGGGCCAGATTAGTTTCCCACATGTACGTACTAGTAGAAAAAAAAAAAAATATTCCCCCACCAAGAAAATAAAATTATATATAAATATATATATATATATATATATATATATATATATATATATATATATATATATACATATATATATATATACATATATATATATATTACATATATATATATAAATATATATATATATATATATGTGTGTGTGTGTGTGTGTATATCACCACAATCGTGATACGACACTGGGAGCCCCTCCACCCTCACCTCAAATAAAAAAAAAATTAAAAAATCAATTCTACTGCAGGATACGTCTAGGATATCGCTCATACCATTACGTCCATTTCTCGCCTTGATTCCTGGCCCTTCCACCTCATCCGACCATTACGACAACCACTGCAACAGTTGAACCAACTTTTTTGTCGGACTATGCGCAAGAGTGCTATCGGAGATCTATTTCGATTTTTTCTTATTGTTTTTAGATTACTGACGTTGTTCACCCTTGCGTCTGATGCTAGGTTCTGCACTAAGAAGATCTGAAGACAACTTTCGCCAACTTTTACAACTAAAGTTGGGTCAACAGTTTTGTCGGAGGAAGGTCCATTGTGAGCCAAACGCTATCGGGTCTTATCATTTAGGCTTATCCTGATTGTTATAAAAAATGTACATATGCATGTGTGTGTGTGTGTGTGTGTGTGTGTGTGTGTGTGTGTGTGTGTATAAATATATATTACATATATAGATATATATATATATATATATATATATATATATATATATATATATATGTTCTTGTTTATTTGTTATTGTTATATACTTTTATATTCTCTCTATTTTTCTTTCCGGATCCGTATTTTACGAGCCTTTAGTTATTAACCTCTGGCGCTTTTGTGATGTGCGCACAAAGTGCGTACAAAAACAATTATTAGGTTCACAGGACTTTTCTTATTCTGCTGTTTAAAATATACCAGTACCGGACCCTTCTCTGTCAAGGAGTCTACAGGTATGAATAAAATCGCATGGCGTCAACGGTAATTAGAGAAAAAGTACCATCCGGCATGGAAGGTACAATACGTCACAGCCTCAAAAATAGACGGAAACACTTCATCACGTCATCAGTACATTACCATTCAATGACGTCATCCCCGAATGACGTACGCAGTCGCCTGTCACTTCACGACCATGAAGTGACGTTACGTCACATGAGCAGATGGAGAGCATGTATGTACATAATATTACTCAATAATATACATAATATTATCAGATGACGCAACACCCATGTGTTAAATGTCAGTACCAGGTAATAATGTCCGCACGTGTGTGTGTGTGTGTCATTGTGTGTGTATGTGTGTATATGTGTGCGTGTGTTTTACTCATTTGTATTTTCACCTATTGTATATTTATACTTACATACATATTTACATTTATATCTATATCTAAATTTATATCTATACTTACATTTATATATATATATATATATATATATATATATAATATTATTTCCTTTTGGTAACTGGATGTCTATTACTGTAGCCCCATTTCGACGTGAACAACCACAAACGCGCTGGGGTTACTTGTATCTACCTGTCACATTACTTGAACGTAATAGCACGCTTCGTTCGTACGTGGTAGTTCAAACTTCCCCAATGCTCTCTCCATTTGTTCTTGCACGTTTTTCAATATCTGGTTTGCCCCTCCCCAACACCCTCTCCGGGATCCACCACTTACATATTTTTTCTTTCAGAATTTTTGGTTTTTATTTCTTTCTCTCCGTGTCTCGCCGTCTTTTTTCCTTCAGCTTTCCATCAGATATTTGGTTTACATGACCGGGTAAGGTTAGTTTCTTTATTCACATATGAATATCAACGACCAAGGGGTGAAATGTACAAGGCTCGTATGTTCCGTAAAGAAAGGACACATCCTTATGATTGTTACATATCCTTTCTTTTTTCCCTTCTCTTTTTCCCTTCTCTCTTCTTCCCTTCCTTTCCCTTTTTCTTTCCCTCACAGACCTCCTCCCCTTCACCCTCTTCCTCGCCTCGCCATTTCCCTCCTCCTTCCTCCATTCTCCCTTTCTTTACTCAGACACCTCCCCCTTCCTCCCACTCCCTCCCTCGCCCTCACCTCCCTCCTCCATCCTCTACTCGTCATTTTCCCTCCTTCCCCTTCTCCCTACTTTTACTCACAGACCTTCCCTCCACCCTTCTCCCCAACCACTCCCCTTCTCCACCCTCTGCTCGTCCTCCATGCTCCAGCCAGCAGTACAAGTGCCACCTCAAAGGCTCCACTTGGCACTCTATTCACACTTGGATTAAAGGTCCCCCACACTCAATTGGCCACCGTTTTTGGCGAGCCTGGACTTTTCTTCCGCAGTTAGCGGCTCGCTTCCCTCACTCCCGGCTCGACCCTTTCACCCAAACCCGGGCACATCTTTCCTCCTCCTAAATTATGTTTATCTAAACTTTTATCTCCTCATTCAGTTCCTCCAGAAGTTATCTTTTAGAATATGGGGGCATAAAGGAGTGTGTATATGTCATTCATTCACAACCTCGTTCCTCCTCTCTCCTTCCCCCCCCCCACCATCTCCGGAAGAAGGACATGACTTCAACAAGGGGTGACGTGCGAAATTGAACGGGACAGAGACATCTAGATCCGGGACACGGAACCCACAGACCAACAGGTCGCAAGATGACCCCGGAACTGTTATGCACATAAAACACTGCTTACATACTCAAATTTCGAAATCATTCCACTCCGGATGTCTATTAACTGCGACCCTTGCTATGAACACGGGTTCAAAGCGACATCCCCATTTTTTAAAGTATTTACTCTCTTCATAGAAAAACAGAAATCCCCGCACATGCACCAGGGCCAGCCCCACATATAAATACATGCATGAACGGACAAGTACACACACACACGTTCAATTACCTACACAAATATTATACAAACATACGTACACAAACTCACATAGATGGACAAACGCGTGCAGGCTGTTCCCGCCAGTCTCCGTCCTCCCCCATTTGTGTACACGTGTACACATGACCCATATGCACATATGTACGTAAACACACACACACACACACACACACACACACACACACACACAAAGCGACACAATGATAATATCCTTATATAACTTGAGCCCATACAAACCTCAAACACGCAAACACGAATTATGCAATTAACGGCAGGCCTTGCGTGCAGGCAAAAGCAGGTTGTGCGTGGAGACTCACGCAAACACTCCCACATACTTCTCCCCCACCCCCACGCCCACGCCCACGCCCACGCCCACGCCCGGCCCAGCCTCGTCACTCGTGAACTTGTTTCCTTCTCTTGTATGGAAATGGAAACCAAGGAAGGGGATTTCTTTTGTGAGGATCAAGATGGGGTGGTGGAGGGAGGTGGGAGGGAGGAGGAGGAGGAGGAGGAAGCGGGGATAAAGAAGAAAAGAGTGAAAACGAGGAAGAGGAGGAAGATGAAAACAAGAAAGAGGTGTGAGAAAGGCGGAGGAGGGAGAGGAAGAAGAAAAGGAAGACGAGGAGAGGGGAGAAAGATGAAGAGGAGGAGGAAGATGAGGAAGAGGAGGAGGAAGAGGAGGAGGAAGAGGAGGAAGAGGAGGAGGAAGAGGAGGAGAATGAAGAGAAAAGGAGGAGGAAGAAGAGGTGGAGAAGGAAGGAACTGGTGAGGAAAGGGGAAAGAGGAGGCGGAGAGGCTGAGGGGGAGGTGAGGGAATGGAGTGAAAGAGGGGAGACTCTGAAGGGGATAGCGGTTCAGGGAGGGGAGAAGATGGGTGGAGAAGAGAGGGGAAGAACAGCAAGAGACAGAGAAAGATAAGAGACAAGTTGACAGAGAAAGAAAGACATATA
>NC_134813.1:24044741-24067241 GCF_046742065.1 Oratosquilla oratoria
ATGCTACCGACACATTAAACATTATTTCTTGATGCCCCCATTTGATTTGGTTCAGCTAAGTGGTACACCCTTAATAATAAAGGGATTAAATACCCTCCCCCCGAATCTAAGAATTCTTGTAACTTGTTTTCGTTATAGATAAACAAATGATACGAAATTTTACGTATACTTTGTACAGTTGAAAAGACAGGACATAACAACACATCCAAACACAAACACACACCTACAAACACACGCACGCCACTTTTCCTATATGCTGAAAACAGGAGCTATAATCACATACAAACACATGAAATAACTCATAATAATAGAGATGATGTTCACATACCCGAAACAAAGGAACACAATAACTTAATCATGAAGTTGGGTCTCCCTACACAACAACTCTGCTCCAACTCAAAACACTCAAATTCCCATGACAGGAGTCTGACCTATTGAGAAAATAAAGTGACTTGGGCTGACATTTTGTTGCTCACTGAAGGGGGGATAAGTCTGTCTATCTGTGTGTGTGTGTGTGTGTGTGTGTGTGTGTGTGTGTGTGTGTGTGTGTGTGTGTGTGTGTGTGTGTGTGTGTGTGTGTGTGTGTGTGTGTGTTTGTGTGTATTTGTGTGCGTGCGTGCGTGCATCTTTGTGCGTGTATTTGTGTGCGTGTATTTGTGTGCGTGTACTTGTATGCGTGTATTTGTGTGCGTTTATTTGCTGTGTGTATTTGTTGCGTGTAATTTTGTTACTTGTGTGTGCGTGTATTTATGTGCGTGTATTTGTGTGTACTTGTGTGTGTGTATTTATGTGCGTGTATTTGCAAGTGCTTGTATTTGTGTGTGCGTGCATTTGCGTGCACGTATTTGTGCGAGCGTATTTGTGCGTGTGCATTTGTATGCGTGTATTTACGTGTGCGTACTTGTGTGTGCATGTGTATCTCTCTCTGTGCACTTGTGCGTGTGTGTGTGTGTGTACGTAAGTGCACGTGTACATGTGCACATCTACGTGTGTACACGTACATCCACGTGCAAGAGAAACACCAGTCCCGCAAGGAAAGACGGTCTGTCAACACAAGTAACGTGGGTTCTGAAAGGGACGGAATCCTGCTCAAGGACTTTTTAATTCGTATATCTTTTAAGAGTTGTTAAGGAGTCTATATGTATCCAAGTGGACCTTTATGGGGTAAGGTCAGGTGGTAAACAAGGTGAACTAGCTCTGCTTGAGGTGTTTCTGGTGTTAAGGGATAAACGGCACAAGTCAGCTCGGCGGAAGTCAGTTTGGGTTCTTTAATAAAGAAATGAATAGTTTCTATCCGGCTGCACCAGGTGTCCTTTCCATAAATTTTCCTGGTCGCTGCAAAGCGGCTTAATTTTCATCTATTTGTTAATTTATTTTACATTAATTTATCATCATTATCATTTTATATAATCTTATTTATGTTAACTTATCTATATATCTACTTGCTTACTATTGACTTATATGTTCTATTTAATCCTTATTTTTCAATTGTTATCTTATCAATACTATCCTGTTTATCTGTATATTTTGACTATTTATTTATTTATTCATTTATTTATCCGAAGAACCGAAGAGGGGTAGGAGAGGGAAAGGAGGTGGATGAAGAGGGGGAGAAGGAAGGGGGAGGAGGAAGGAGGAACTCTTAGTAAATTTTCCGGGGCCTTACATGATTCGGTTCGATCAAGCACTACAAAAATATAAAAATATTACGTATAAGTCACTTAACAATACACATCTTTTCCCAAACCTTTTTGAAAACACATTAAGATTTTGTTTAGGATAGCTTTGGTCCACTAAGGTACGTCTCAGTAGTGACGGGGTTTAAGACTTTGACTACAAAGGGTTAAATTCCTTAATAAAGAGATCAAATCATAGAAGTATGGGATTAATTCTATCTCGATATAACATCAGCGCCCTCGATAATACGTTTCACAAGAAAACCTTCTACCTCTGACTAACCTAATATACGACAAAACACATCATACCAAGTACACAAACATTAATAAAACAGACACCAAACAAACCATTTAATGATTCATTGCTACAAACAACCCTTAGCAAACCGTTTAATAAATTATTATCTATATTCCTTTTGAAAATATTAAAATAATTTCTCCATCATTTATTAATCCATTTTTCTTTTAGGGACGCAAATGATGGTTACTTACCGGCCCTCGAAGTAATGCCCGTATCATTAACTAACAATAGCCCAGACCATGACAACGCAACTCCAAAGGCCTTGGATATGTCAGCTGCCCGACCATCCTTGTCAAGCCGAACCAAACATTATAACGCGATATTTTCTTCACCCGTGCAAGTTCTTACACGATCTTTGCGGAAAAATCCCACACGATCTACGTTTCGTTCCTTTAACCATTGGTAGATTTGATTTCGCCGAAGAAAAATAATCTTGTAGAGAGAATTATATAAAACACTTAAACTCTTTATATTGGCTGTTCTCTGATGATTCGGTTTTAATGAAGGAAAACTTGGTTTAGTGTTTCACTGTCAGGGACTTTCCTCTTTTGAATAAAATCGATTGTGGCAACCAAAATGAATCTTGGAAGCCGAACGTAGCAGTCAAGGAGATAGCGAAACCGGTTTTGGACGCGAATTCACTTTTCTGCGAATTCACTTTTCCGCGAATTCACTTTTCCGCGAATTCATTTGTACGCGAATTCACTTGTACGCGAATTCACTGGTACGCGAATTCACTTGTATGTGAATTCATTTGTACGCGAATTCACTCGTACGCGAATTCACTTGTACGCGAATTCACTTGTTCGCGAATTCACTTGCACGCAAATTCACTTATACGCGAACTCATCCGTACGCGAATTCACTTATACACGAATTTAGTGATACGCGAATTTATTTGTACGCGGTACATCCCGCATGGACTAGTGGATAGGTTCACTGCCTCGACCTCAGAAGAGCTAACCATTTGTTCAAGTCACATCTTTAAAGCTTCCCAACCCCTCTCTGCAATGACGTTACATCAAAGGTGCTATATACCATTGTTACACTCCAGTGTTGCCACCTAATCAGCATATTCGAATTATATGTTTGGGTTTAGGACACTGTTTAGAGCCACAACCTTTCTGGTGCTGTATAAGGTTGCATCGCCAACAAGGGGATAGGTCGACGGCCATGCAGTGGACCATCTGTGCTTGTGCGTACCTATCATCCCTTGAGCTATGCATCTGCTGACAGACAATTACTATAATCATCGTCAAATTTTTCAATTAGTTTATTTCGCTGTAAATTACATTAATCTAAATGTATACAATTGCTCTGGGTTATTAGTCATTGAACTAAGCTTAATACTCATTTGTATAATTACATGTAATACATTCCTAAGAAACTATGCGCGATTATATATATAACTCAACTTGTACCGGGCAGGATAGGTTATGGTGTGATTGTAGTACCGCAGGCTATATTCACAGTCCCACCCAGGACTCGACTTGTATTCTACCAATGCTGCTAGAGTCCTCCGTTCGATTCCATTCCTCAGACAATGTGTGTGTCTATATATATATACATATATATACATATATATATATATATATATATATATATATATGTGTGTGTGTGTGTGTGTGTGTGTGTGTGTGTGTGTGTGTGTGTGTGTGTATGTGTAAATACACACACATACACAGTATTACCCATAGATCGGTCATACTAGCTCTGAGCTCTCATCCGAGAGGTCAATAATTGTCGATCACGAGTCCAACACGTGATCCAAGACCATGGTGAATCACACACACACACATACCACATACATATACACACAGACACACACACACACATACACATATATATATATTCATGCCCATGCGAATATCTTAGTCCCAGCAGGGTAATCGACTTTGAAGATCAGAACTCCAAACAAACCATACCGTAACATCAAATCAATCATAAATACAACCACACCACAACCTAAAATCTTGCAATACGACGTTACCCATGCACAAAGGGTCACGACCACGGTACTCCACACCCGATGCTAACAATCACAACCACAGAAACATAACACAAACCTCATGTAAACAATGATCTTTCTCTCACCTCGAGGTAGTCCCTCTTCGCCTCTACAATGGTTGCCAACTAGCATCTTTCCTTGTCCTTTTTTTTTTTTTTTTTTTAATTATTAACAGTGGGCAATTGTGGCAACGTTTGTAGCAACATCCGCTTTCGGAGAGTCCAACGACTTCCACTAACAATGATATGCAAGACCTTGTGTTCAACAACAAGAATAATAATAATAATTCCCTGGACCAAAGAACAGTGTTGCCCTCTCTCTCTCTCTCCCACCGCCTCGCCGAGCGATTCAGAGTGCGTATGCATACGAACAAAGGAATAATCAAATAACCGTGTACTCATCGAAAGCCCAGAATGACATACACGCGAGGCTAAAGTCAATGATTGGCCGCCAGTTTCGGTGACGTCACGACCCGGGAACAATCTGATTGGTCATCACGAGGCGGAGCAACGAAGATTTGTAGTTGCAAATTCGTATCATACAATGACCTTATCACCCTTATATCATCGTCCCTTTCCTCCTCCTGCCATTCCATCAACCCAGAATCATCATCTATTTTCGTCAATTTATAGCGAAAGGTTGGAGACCAATCGTTTTGAAACTTGGGGCGATCAATTTTGAAACACAACTAACATGTCGTCTATATACTTGTATGCCATGTATCATTTGGACCTGCAGATTAACGGTCCGCTTCCTCTTTACAGTATCATTACAGCAAAGTTATGTGTTTATATATGAATACGTTCATGGGGCTTGAATGTGAACTGTGCATGTACCTGTGCGTATGTATATGTGTGTGTGTGTGTATATGTATATGTATATTATATCATATATATATATATATATATATATATATATATATATATATATATTGTGTGTGTATGTAGATAGATATGTGTGTGTGTACGTACATACAAACATACATACACACACACACACACACACACACACACACACACACACACACACAGTATATATTCTCTCTCTTTTACTTCCAACCTGATGAGTATCGCAACCAACCTTACTTAGCGAGGTTACAAGTTACCAAATACATAATTATAGAAAGATGGGACTATTTTACTTAATACAAACAATATTATATATATATATATGTATATATATATATATATATATATATATATATATATATATATATATATATATATATATAATTCTGTCCAGAGTGTGATTTATAAGTCTCAATTTTTTCGAGGGACATTTTGACTTTTCATTTCTTTTTCTTTTTCTTTTTCTTTTTCTCTCTTTTTTTTTTTTTATACCGAGTCTCGCATGAGGAGTAATAGCTCGCTGGTGAGTTTCCAATGCTCCTCTGAAGAGGAAATTGGGTATGAGGAATACGAAAAAGCAGATGACGATTTAACCCTTCCTCCCATATCCCCCTGAGAGACAAGTTCGTTTCCTGTCTTGTGGGTGGTCAGTCTATGTCGAAAGTATACACGTCTCCCATAAGTAATATACATATGTGTATATATGTTTCTCCCTGTTAGCTGGTGCTCCCTGTCTCGTTTTCCCTACGAGCAGACCTAATCCCTAGACAAAGAGTGGTTAAAGCTATTTGGCTTCTCTTCAAAAACAAGAAGAAAAATGTACTACGACACTCCGTGTGTATATTTTCATCAAGCACTTGTTGCTTTCCTCTTAAAGACTCCTCACTTTCTTTCCTCCCTTCCTTCCTTCCTTTCTTCCTCCAATTCTTTCCCCTATTTCGTAATTTCTCAAGACACTTTCTCTTTTCTCTACAACAGCGTTTCCCAACCTGTTGGGGGCTGAAATCAATTATAGGGGGTGCTGGGAAGTGATGCACACAAAAATCACATTGATATATGTATCATTGAATACCCTGTTGCGCATATTTGACTTTTTCCATGCTATTTTATTTTTTCTAGAGTGTTCTTATTTCTTCTACAAACAATATTGTCAATTTGTTTCAGTCCTAAGGAATCAAGAAAATAAACCATCAAGCAGTACACTTCACTTTCTTTTATCCTTCTATCTAATAACAAGATAGGGGTTCTGGACTGCTTAGACATGACAATAGGGGGTGCTATGGTCGGAAAAGGTTGGGGAACGCTGGTCTACAACTTTCCTTCCTTATCGAGATGCTTCCATGTCTGCGTTCTTGTTCACCTTTCCTCTGTCTCTGCTAAACAATGAACACATTGCATAACTACTTCTCTGCATCTCACGACTGTCTTCTTTGATGTAAACACTTGACCAAATCATTCTCTACGCTTTAATCTGTCAAGTCGGGCGTCGTTACTTGAGGGGAAGGTCGAGGGGATGGCGGTTCAAACCCTGCCAACGGCGAAGTTGGACCAAGGGCATGGTTCATTCAATTCCATGCTACAAAGTCCTCTGTAAGGGGCACCGTCCTAGCCTCCCGATAAGTTTTTTTTTTTCTTTTTTTTTGTAACTCATCATCAAACTGTGGAAATATCACTATCACCCCTCTACCTTCTCCTCTTCCTCTTCCTCCTCCTCCTCCTCCTCTTCTTCTTCCTCCTCCTCCTCGTCGTTTTTCTCCTACTCCTCGTCTTCCTCCTCCTCACCCTCCTCCTCTTCTTCCTCTTTCTCCTCCTCGTCTTCCTCCTCCTCGTCTTCCTCCTCCTCCTCTTCTTCCTCTTTCTCCTCCTCGTCTTCCTCCTCCTCCTCTTCTTCCTCTTTTTCCTCCTCGTCTTCCTCTTCCTCCTCCTCCTCCTCCTCTTCTTCCTCCTCTTCCTGCAAAAATACCCTTACCACCATATTCCTTGTACCCTGGTCCCCCTTAACATCATATGTCAGCTACGCTTTGCGACCTCAATACATTAACCCCACGTGATCAAACAACTCTTCCTCCTATAACAACACAATTAAGCTACCACAGCTCTCCTTCACCAAAAGTTCTCTCTCCCCCCCCCATCCTTTCACTGATGTTGACTTGTATATTTGTCCTGGCTGCCATCAGTCGATTTTATTCATCCCAAGAACGAATCTTGCAAAGCGAAAAAACTAGTCCTACTTCTGCTACTACTACTACTTTTGCTGCTGCTACTACTACTGCTACTACTACTACTACTACTACCACTACTTCTACTACTCCTACTACTGCTGCTGTTACTACTATCTTATGTATGTATGTATGTATGTATGTATGTATGTATGTATGTATGTATGTATAAACGACCGCCATCCATGTCGATATGTGTGGAGAAAGCAGTTAGGATCTACGACTACTATGTTTGCATGTATCTTTGTATGCTTATGTGCATGCTGTGTGTGTGTGTGTGTGTGTGTGTGTGTGTGTGTGTGTGTGTGTGTGTGTGTGTGTGTGTGTGTGTGTGTGTGTGTGTGTGTGTGTGTGTGTGTGTGTGTGTGTTACAAGTCTGGCACTGCAACACGCCCTCTTGCAAGAAGCAGAGGTCTTATCTTTTACACACGTTTACGAGTTCGTAGGATCCCGTGGAGTCTTCTATCATATAGACTCGAAATTATGTTGGTTTCTTTCGAGACCCTTCCTCTTGGTCTCTGTCCCTTTCCTTCAGAGGCTCCTGCAAAACACACAAACAAACAAACACACACACACACACACACACACACACACACACACACACACACACACACACACACACACACACACACACACACACACACACACAAAACAGTCACGTTTTTTATATTTAAAAAAAAAATGAATAAATGTCCACGACACTGATTGCCTCGGGTGTTCTTAAAACTTCCTGGGCACTAAAGTATTCTGGACATTAAACATATTGGGTATTAACGCAAGGTAATAAACATTTGGGGTAATAAATAATCCCCCAGACATGTCTCCACCATTGCCCATTTAGTAAGAGTTACAAGGCACCATTGCCGCTACCTTTATTTCAAGCGTTGATTTTTTTTTAAGGATCTCCCTTTACTTACCCTTTAACTGCGTTCTTTCACCATCCACGTAAACGCACACAGATGTACACGCGTTTGTGTATACGCATATGCACACACACACGCACACACACACACACACACACACACACACACTTGCGAAAAACATGCACATAAACACACGCTTCCACACAAAGACGATCATGAATATGATTCCACGCACGCGCGCGTGCACGCAAACACACACACACACACACACACACACACACACACACATACCCACACACACACACACAATCAGCGTAACCTTGGTCCTGTCTATTCTTTCCTGTCTCCAGCCGATTTTATTAAAAAGAAAAATCCCCTGTCTCTGTCCACGTTATCCGTCCGCCTTCCCTGTCTTCATTGCAACAGCACTCCATAAGTTCCCTCTTTATCATCATCTCACACGAGACAGTACCGTCCTCGCTCTTCCTACTCGCTCGCCCTTTCCCTCTCATTGGGCTTTTGCTCTTTAAAGAGAAGGTAGAAACGCCGATAAAGAGGACAGGCAGAGATGAGAGAAAAATGGAGGTGCGAGGAGGTTGAAGTGGAGGAGGGAGGAGGAGGAGGAGGAAGAGGAGGAGATGGAGGAGGACGATGACGAGGAGGTGGAGGAGGACGAGGAGGAGGAAGACGACAAGGATGAGGGGAAAGACGAGGAAAAGGACAAGGTGGAGGTGGACGAGGAGGAGGAGGAGGAGGAGAGGGGGACAAAGAGGAAGGGGAGAGAGGAAGAAGAAGAGGACGATGACGAGGAGTAGGAGGAGGGAAAAAAAGGAGAAAGCACAAATATACTATATCTTCTTTACCCCAAAGGGACACTTAATATATTTGTCTCTGCTGGCTATTACTAGACGATTCTTTCAGTCCAAGTTCTGACGGACTGTGGTGAGCAAATCGTTCTTGTATTAACAAGAACTGAATCTGAAGGAATTGACTTTATCTTTTCGTCTTTTCCTTCACCTCCTCCTCCTCCTCCTCCACCTCTTCGTTTCTTGTCTCGTCCCCTTTATTGTTGTCTACCTCCTCTCTTCCTCTCTCTCTCTCTTTCTCTCTCCCTCTCTCTCTCTCTCTCTCTCTCTCTCTCTCTCTCTCTCTCTCTCTCGACCTTTAACCTTCCACGCCGCCCATTTCTCCTTTATTTTCCCAGCAAACATGGTTTATTTACGTCTCAGTCCATTCCACAACAGGCTCCACCTCATTCCATTCCACAACCTTTGGCTCTTTCCTCTGTTCCAGATTTCAGACTTCTCCCTCTTCCATGTTTGTAACCTTCCAGGGACTGAGCTCAGCTGTCCTATGTCCCCTCTGTTCCATATTCCTCCCTGTTCCATAAGGATATATTTTTTTTCTTCTCCGTTCCATGTCTTGTCTTTAATGCGTCACCCGTTTGATTTTCCGTAAAAAAAAAAACAAAAAAAAAAAAAATCAGTTGTTCTTCCCTTTTTCATCACTTCAACCATTTCCCTTTCCATGAGAACGCTTTCCCTATCTACTCTGTTCCATAAACGTTTCCTTCGTCTCTGTTCCACATTTCCCTCTCGCCCCTTTCCAAACAACCCTGTTTTAGCTCGCGTTCAATACAATACACCCGAATCCTTCCCTCTACCTCTGTTCCATATTCTATCCCGGTCAGCTCTATATGCTCCATCACCTAAATTAACGTTTCATTTTCTTTTGATGTTTCCGTGTGCCATACTCCCTATTCCGCTTAGCTGGATCTGTATTCCACATTTTAACACCTGTTGTCTAAAGTGTCTACTTTCGTTGTATTTCCTTCTACTTCATACGTAGAACAACACTCTCTGTCTTTCCTCGTTCTACTTGTTATTGAAAATTCGAGTATGTCGTATTTTTCGGCCCTCACCTCATTAAAACCTTCCCACATCCTCTCCCCTTACATTTGGCCCATCCCTTTCCATACACACTTCGAAAACATGTTTCTTTTCCATTCTTCACCTGTTCCATATTCTCTATCCCATTCCATGTGGCCTTTTCCATCTCCCTCTTCCACTTTTTATGATCCTCTTGCTCAACCCCTTCCCACATCTTACCCATTCCATCAACCATACCCTTCTATCCATCAAATGCTCAACCTACTTTGCATCTTCTTCCTATTCCACCCACTTCCATTTTGCAATCCTACGTTAGCATTTTTCTTTTTCAACGAAAATGGAAATTGAAATGGAAATTTAAATACCATGGAGAGGCAAACAAGTAGAGGACAGTCCACCACAAGTCCACCCCTGATCCTTTCCACATCCTCTCCTCCCCATTCCATCCACTTTCCACTTTCGAAACCCAAGCAAGAACCTTTCCCATCTAATGGGAGAGGAAATGAAAATACATATTCCCAAACTATTCCATTCATTTAAAACTAAAACCTTTTCCACATACTCCCCCATTCCGTCCACTTTTCTTTTCCACGTCCACCTGTACAGCCCAGACTCTCCCGAGTGTCTCCACAAAAATGTTCCACGTACTTTCTCCCATTCCGTCCACTTTTCCTTTCCACATAAAAAAATCCACATACATTCTCCCATTCCGTCCACTTTTCCTTTCCACATCCCCTCTCCCACTTTCAGTGAAAACGTACCGGCAAGGGGATAGAAGAAGGAGGGTCACCTGTATAGCCCAGGCTCTTCCGGGCGTCCCCCTCCCCCCCCAAAAAAAAAAAAATCTTTTCCACATACTTCCTCCCATTCCATGCATTCCCCCCCCTTTTCCAAAGCCGACGTATGCCATCTCCCTCTTCCCCCGTCCTTTCCCGGTTCCCGTTTGACAAGCCTGTACAAAGATCAATTCCATTTATGACTTTCTATTGTTTACTGTTGGAATTTTCTCCTCACGATTTTCAACAATGGGGCGCGTTTTAAATATATAAAGAAAATTCCTCCATTGTGGATAGTTTTTCCTGTACAAAGCGGGGGGGGGGGGAGGGGGAGGGGGGAGAAGGGGAGGGGCGCGGAGGGGGAAAAGTGTGGGAGAAAGAACTGGGATTGAGTTGGTGGGGGAGAATATAAGGGAGAGCTGCGAAGGGATGGTTTACTGTGTATAGAGATGAGAGGAAGAGAGCTAAAAGAGAGTTACGATGAAGACTACTGAGGGAAAGAGAATTGAGAGCGAAAACGTTGAGAATGAGAGAGTTGAGAGCGGGGGATGTGAGAGTGTGAGAGCTAAGATGAAGACTGTCGAGGGAAAGAGGTTTCAGAGCTGAGAGCGAAAAGGTTGAGATTGAGAAAGTTGAGAGCGGGAGAGGTGAGAGAGAGAGAGAGGTGAGAGAGAGAGAGAGAGAGAGAGAGAGAGAGAGAGAGAGAGAGAGAGAGAGAGAGAGAGAGAGAGGTGAGAGAGGTGAGAGAGATGTGAGAGGGAGAGGTGATAGGGAGAGAGATGAAATGGAAAGAGGAAGTGAAAGAGAGAGGGGTAAGAGGGAGAGGGATAAGAGAGAAGCCATAGAGAGAGAGAGAGAGAGAGAGAGAGAGAGAGAGAGAGAGAGAGAGAGAGAGAGAGAGAGACGATTGAAAAAAACTAAATAGGAGATAAGTTAAAGAGAGAGAGAGAGAGAGAGAGAGGAGAGAGGCACGTGATAAGAGAGAAGAGAAGTGAGAGTATGACAAGTGAGGAGGAAGGAAAAGAAATGAAAGGTGAAACAGGAAGAGAAAGAGTGAAGGAGAAATGTGAATAAGGAGAAAGACAAGAGACAGACAGAGAGAGAGAGAGAGAGAGAGAGAGAGAGAGAGAGAGAGAGAGAGAGAGAGAGAGAGAGAGAGAGAGAGAGAGAGAGAGAGAGAGAGAGAGAGAGAGAGAGAGAGAGAGAGAGAGAGAGAGAGAGAGAGAGAGGCAGAAGAAAGGGGATGGAAGGGAGGGAGAGATATGAAAAGAGAGAGGAAAGAGAAGTGGGAGAAAGGGGGGTTACGTTTACTAAGAAGTAAAGTGAAATAAACGGGAAATACAGTAAAGTACGAGTCAAAAAATAATTGAGCTGAAAAGGTTAAAAAAAAAAAAACGAAAAACAAAAACAGAAGCCTCATCGAAAGTTACTTATGGGATCCTTTTCTAGTATCCATGTTCTAGAGTAACAATCGCCAGGAGGCTATATATTCTAGTAACGGTGAGGTGAAGGACATAGCATGTGAGTATGTGCGTGCGTGCGTGTGTATGTGTGTGTGCGTGCGTGTGTATGTGTGTGTACGCGCGTGTGTGTGCGCGCACGTGTGTATGTGCCCCTCTGTGTGTACATGTACACACCTTTTCCACGGGTCTTCTTCACATCAATCCATGCATACATACCTCGAGAACGAACTACACAGACCGATGAAGGACTGGGCTCGATAAAAAATGGACAGCGCGAGAGTAGAAGTAAGTTGACCCCGTATCGAACAGTCAATAAAATATGCACAGAGAAATACACACATGAATGTATTCTTTCCAACAAAGATATTCAAATACAATGCGCTGCATAAACTTGCGCGCGCACTCACACGCAAGCACGCACGCACACTTCTATACACATATTTATTCTAAAGAAAAATCTACATACGATATAATTAGTATATGAAATACTTATACTCCAATACACGTCAAATGACATATACAAGACTTTGAACACACTTTCAGAGAGAGAGAGAGAGAGAGAGAGAGAGAGAGAGAGAGAGAGAGAGAGAGAGAGAGAGAGAGAGAGAGAGAGAGAGAGAGACCGAGGGAGATCAAGAGAACACGATAGACATCGCGAGAGAGAGAGCACGAGAGAGCGCAAGAGAACAAGAGAAACACACACACACACACACACACACACACACACACACACACACACACACACACACACACACACACACACACACACACACACACACACACACGCCCCCCCCACCCAACCCGATCCCTCATACAACATTCTGTTCGCCACAATAAAACAATGTTGCTTTCAGCAGCATATTGAAGGTCGCGCTGTGCAATTGCCATGAAGTAGCCGCAATGTCAACAACAAAAATCGCTGTATCAGAACTAGAGCTACTGTAAAACTGCAACAAATAAATACAGGATTAGGTCGTGATTTGGCAGACAAAACGCGAATTAGCCATAATCTTTTGCTGCTCAAAATAAAAGTCTATGTACGAAAGTCTACCGCAAAAACAGATTTTTTTTTTTTTTTTTTTAAGTAATGGGGATGAGAGACTACGCTGGTGGAGACAATTGGCGATGATGATGATGACAACGTGAAAGCTATGATAATGCTATGAACATGTCGGCAAAGACGACGGCGTTGACGTCGACGATGACAAAGACGACAACAATGACGAATATATAAAGCAATTACAACTCATCGAAAATGCTATTCACTAAAATTAACGCTAATATCAGTATTTATCAAGATAATAAAAACAAAATCTATTACAGACATAAACATTTCTCCTGTAATACTAACAAAAACAACAGAAGGCAAAAAGAAACGAAGAGAAAAAAAAAATCACATATGACTAAGTTAAACCAGAGGAAATAAACATAGCCATGACCATAAAACAGCGATACAAATTAATAGTCATACTGCTGATAACAATAATGGTAGCACAATCCTCGATTGCGGAGAAACACACTATTGGCGGTCTATAAATACCAAAAGGCGCGAAATACGACCATCAACAACGGGATTCCGTGGTTTGCGAACACAACGGGGTTGCCGACGTGGTTTGCGGTTCAAATCGCAACGTCAATGTTTGTGGTTCAAATAGCTGTCTGTATCTGTGATTAAAATCGCAATGTCGGTGTTTGTGGATCAAATCGCCAAGTAACGGACAAATGGCAAGATTTTTGTTTTCAGTTCAAATCACAAGGCTTGAGTTTGCTGTTAAAATCACAAAAACACGTTTGCGGTTCAAGCTGCAATATTTGTGCTTTCGGTTTAAATCGCAAGGTTCGCATGAGCCTCTTCACCAGGAACTCTAAGGAAAAACTTTAAAAGTTCTTCATTAGGATCCCGAAGAGCAGGAAGCTGTTCTTTAGGAGCCTACTGGAAGAACAGTTCTTCATCCAGAAACCCGCAGGAAGAAGACTTGTCACCAGACCTCCAAGACGACTAAAGATACCTTCCTCTGATGTGATGAAGAATCACGAAAAATTCCTTCGACTCGCAGACTTACAATCCAAATCCCGACCCCTTGCAACCTCCTCACCTTTTTTTCGAACTTCCTCGAACTCTGTACCCGACGAAAAAAGAAAAAAGGAAAAAAAAAAAGAGAGAGAGAGGAAAAAAAGTCCTCAACCAAAAGACTTTGTGCTCCAGAACCCGCAGACACCCCCGCTCACAGCCCGACCTTCCCGCCCCCTTCACGTCCCTCCCTCCGGCTGCTCATAAACAGGCCTCGCAAACACTCTCTTACCTTCTACAGGCACCGCAGGGGACTTGAAAGAAGCGACTAAGCCATTCGGACAGCAACAACTGTCCACAAAGAGCGCCCGCAATGACCACAGCGCAATTACCGCCATCAAAATGTCCAGCACCGCGCCACTGCCGGCTCCAGGACCAGCAACAGGTGTGAAGTTATGGAGACCCAACGCGCTGGACTCTCCTAAATGCACTCGAATCACTGTGGCCTGCAGCCGGGGAGCAGAGAGAGGGAAGGGAAGGGAATGGGAGAGGAAAGACAGGGAATGGAAGAGAAGGGATGGGATGGGATGGGAAAGGAGGGGATGGGATGGGAAGAGGAGAGGAGGGGAAGGGAAGGGAATGGGAAAGGAAAGACAGGGAATGGAAGGGAAGGGATGGGATGGGATGGAAAAGGAGGGCATGGGAATGGAAGAGGAGAGGAGGGGAAGGGGATTGGATGGGAAAAGAATGGATGGGAAAAGAATGGATGGAAAAAGAGTGGCTAGGAGGAGAGGAAGGGAAGGGAAGGAATGGGAAAAGAGAGGATGGGATGGGAAGAGGAGAGGAGAGGAGAGGAAAGGAAAGAAAGGGAAGGGGAAGGATGGGATGGGAAGGGGAGAGAAAGGGAGAAGGGAGAAGAGGTAAGGAATGAGATGGGAAGGAAATGGATAGGATAGGATGGGAAAGAAAAGGGAAGGGGAGAGGAGCGAAAGTGATGGGATGCTAAGGGAAGGGATGGGAATGGAAAGAGGAAGTGGAAAGAAAGGGTAAGGATAAGGGAAGAAAGGAGATGGAAGAGAATGGAAGGGAAGTGGATGGAAAGGAAGAGGAAAGACGAAGAGAAAGAAGGGAGAGAGGAATGTGTGAAAGGAACGCAAACGATATAAAATGGAGATGGAAGAGAGAAAAAGGTTCACATACACGGAATAGGATAAAGTAGGGAGGGATGGGGAGTGTTGTGTCGGGGAATGAACGGGGTAATTAGGGTCTAAGGGAGGGGTAGTTAGGGAGTAGGAAAGAGGTAGCAAGGTAGTTACGGGATAGGGAGGGGATCGGAAGGTAGTTAGGGAGTAGGGAATGGGTAGTTAGGGAGTAGGCAAGGGGTAGTTAGGAAGTTGGGAAAAGGTAGTAGGACAGATATTATGTGAGTAGGGCAGAGGTAGTTAAGGAAGTGGGCAAGGGGTAGTTAGGTAGTTGTGTGTGTGTGTGTGTGTGTGTGTGTGTGTGTGTGTGTGTGTGTGTGTGTGTGTGTGTGTGTGTGTGTGTGTGTGTGTGTGTGTGTGTGTGTGTGTGTGTGTGTGTGTGTGTTTGTGTGTGCGTGCGCGCGTGCAAAGAATAGGTCACATGATAACATCGATATCTGCTTGTGTAAGACTCTACACACGTTTTCTATCACCTTTAGCACCACATCCATCCTTACCATCACTTCTATCACCACTTTCAACACCACCATCATCCTTACATACACCGCCGCTAACACCATTTCCACCATCGCTGTAAACAACATTCTCCTTCACAGTATCCAAACCTCCTTCAAGCACCACGGTCCGCCTGAAGTCACTAACGCCCCTTCATACAGCTACCAAAGCCTCCCGTAAAAGCCACCAAAGCCTTCTCACAAAGCCTCCAACGCCCCTTCATACAGCCTCCAAAGCCTCCTCTAAAAGCCACCAAAGCCTACTCACAAAGCCTCTAACGCCCCTTCATACAACCTCCAAAGCCCCCTCTAAGCCCCCTCACAAAGCCCCCAACGCCACCGCGAACTCCAACCTTTTTTTCATAATATTATTCTCGAGTTTTTGTAACGAAACCTAATTCGCTCCTGCAAGCTTCTCCATTAAAATAATAAATAAAAAAGCATAGATAAAAAATAAAATAAAAAATAATAAATTACGTTCTTCCGCCATCATCCCTTCCCTTTCACTCTCATCATCACTAACTTCCCCCTCACTAACACTAACATCTCCAGCCGCCCAGAACTGTAACCCATGCTACCTCTCACCCATTCCTACTATGTAAACTAGTGTCCCCCACCTCCTTCACCCACAACAACCTCTTCCTCCAACAACCCAACTCCCCCAAATCTAACTGGTGGAGACCGAGAAAGGGCACTCCACGAATTCAACTTTTATTCTGTATATACAAAAATTAGCTGAGTGAAATTACATAAATATTCCCTACCACCACATCTACCTCTACCACTATCTCTACCTCTACCAACATCTCTACCACTACCACTATCTCTACCACTACCACTATCTCTACCACTACCACTATCTCTACCACTACCACTATCTCTACCATTACCATTATCTCTACTTCTACCACTATTTCTACCTCTACCACTATCTCTACCACTACCACTATTTCTACCACTACCGCTATCTTTACCTCTACCACTATCTCTACCACTACCACTATCTCTACCATTACCACCACATCTACCTATACCACATCTACCTATACCACATCTACCTATACCACAACATCTACCTATACCACCACATCTTACTACACCACTATCTCTACCTCTACCACAATCTCTACCGCTACTTCTACCTCTACAATTATCTCTACCCCTACTTCTACTGCTACGTCTATCTATACCTCCACCACCACCACCATTATCATCACAACCATAATTAGCGAATCCCCGTCCTCTTGTCCCCTTTCTTCTTCCTCTTCCTCCTCCTCCTCCTCCTCCTCCTCCTCTTCCTCGTCCACTAGTGTCCACCCAGATGGCGTCCCAGTGCCACTAAATAAGGGAAGTGGCAAAGAAGTAAGAAAGTGTCAAGGAATCCATACTTAAGTAGAAACTCTTGTTTGGGCTAAGATGTTGAGCAGGGGCGCGATTAGGACGCTGGGCATCGCATGCATGTTGCAGAGCGGACCCTGAGTGGGGGATGGGGGACATAAGGGAAGGGGGGGATGGGGGGGAGGATGGGAGGGGAGGATGGAGGAAGGATGGGAGGAGACGGGAAAGGGGAAGGGGACGGGAGGGGAGGGGAAAGAGGAAGGGGACAGGAGGGGAAAGGGGAGAGGAGAGGAGGGGAGAGGAGAGGAGGGGAGGGTAAAGGGGGAAGAGGGGAGGGGAGGGGAGGGAAGGGGAGGGGAAAGGAGGAAGAGGGGAGGGGGAGGCGTGAGAGGTAGGGGGGAGCCAACATTCATAAGAAAGAATAAATAAATGAATAGGCTATAAACAAATGAATAAATAAATAAATGAAAATAAATAAATAAACAAATAAATAGATACGCTAATAAACAGATAAATAAATATATATAAATAAATAAATAGATGAATAAAATTTGAAAAGAGTTGTGAGGGGAGATAGAAGAGGGGAAACTTACAAAGAAAAATTGAGGGGATTATTACATCCAAATGATAGTGAGAGAATAAGGACACAGAAAAGGAGGAAGAAAAAAGAAAACAAAGATCTGTAGAGAAAAAAAAAGAGGAGGAAGAGAGGAAGAAGAGGAGGAAGAGAGGAAGGGAGGGCGGGAGAATGACATCCAAAACGAGAAGAAAAAAAAGTTTGAAAGAGACGTGTTCGATGAGGGAATGGGGAGGAAGACAGACAGACAGACAAACAGAGGGAGAGGGAGAGGGAGGGAGAGGGAGAGGGAGAGAGAGAGAGAGAGAGAGAGAGAGAGAGAGAGAGAGAGAGAGAGAGAGAGAGAGAGAGAGAGAGAGAGAGAGAGAGAGAGTAGAGATAGATATAGAGTCAAAGAGAGATAGACAGATAGACAGATAGAAAGAAAAGGAGAGAGAGAGAGAGAGAGAGAGAGAGAGAGAGAGAGAGAGAGAGAGAGAGAGAGAGAGAGATAAGATATATAGGTAGACAGATAGAGAGAGATAGAGTCAAAGAGAGAGAGAGATAGAGTCAAAGAGAGAGAGAGACAGATAGAAAGGGAGAGAGAGAAGAGAGTGAAGAAAGATAGAATGAGAGTCAGTCGAGCAGGGGTTATGTGAAGGTTTGGCAAAAAGGCGAAATTAAGAAAAGTTGCGCCGGGAAAGGGTGGAAGGCGAAAGAAAAGGGGGGATTGGGGGGGATGGGGGGGCGCGAGAAGACAGGCAGCAGCACGTGAGGAGGGAAATGCATTATTGAAGAGGAACCTAAGAGAAAGAAATGGAAAGGGGGTGGGGAGAACGGGAAGGATGGATACGGCGGAAAGGGAGGTAGAAGGGGAGTAAGAAGAAGGAGAGGTGAGGAGAGGAGGAAGAGGAAGGGAGAAAGAGGAGGAAGTTGAGAAAGAGGAGGAAGTGGACAAAGCGGAGTAATGATAGAAAGAGGAGTAAGGGGAAGAAGTGGAGAAAGAGGAGGAAGTGGAGAAAGAGGAGGAAGTGGAGAAAGAGGAGGAAGTGGAGAAAGAGGAGGAAGTGGAGAAAGAGGAGGAAGTGGAGAAAGAGGAGGAAGTGGAGAAAGAGGAGGAAGTGGAGAAAGAGGAGGAAGAGGAGGGGAGAAAGAGGAGTATGGGGAGAAAGAGTATGGAGAGGAAGAGGAGAGGGAAGAGGAAGTGGAGAAAGAGGAGGAAGAGGAGAAAGACAAGGAAGAGGAGGAAGGAAAGGAAGAGGAGAAAGACGAGGAAGAAGAAGAGGAGTAGGAGAACCGTGATTTTTCCCAAAAGGGGTAGAGAGGACTGGGGGAAGAGTAAGGGGGGATAAAGGGTAATGGGGGGGGTAAGGGGAGTGGGGGATAAAGAGTAGGGGAGCATAAGAGAGAGTGGGGGGATAACGTGGAGTGGGGGATGGGGGAGTGGGGGATAAGGGGGAGTGGGGGATAAGGGGAGTGGGGGATGGGTGAGTGGAGGACAAGGGGAGTGAGGGATGGGGGAGTGGAGGATGGGGGAGTGGGGGATGGGGGAGTGGGGGATGGGGGAGTGGGGGATGGGAGAGTGGGGGATAAGGGGGAGTAGAGGGGGGATGGGAAGTGGGGGATAACGGGAGTGGGGGGATAAGTGATAATAAAGGGGGAGTAGAGGGGGGAAGGGGAGTGGGGGATAAGGGGAGAGTGATGGTAAAGGGGAATTACATGGGAGAAGAGGGATAGGGGGATAAAGGAAGGGGGATAAAGGGGTTAAAGGAATGGGGGTTAGTGACGGTATTATGGGGGGCTTATCATCTCCTTCCTCTACGGTGTTAAACCCTTGATTTACGTTAAACACGAGGCTACTAAGGCTGTGCAATAATTGTAAAAAGGTTTGTTTATAGGCGCATTCCTCGTGGCGTGTGCGCGCGGGCGCGCATTAAGACAATACATTCACGCGCGGGTATGCACACACACACACACACACACACACACACACACACACACACACACACACACACACACACACACAAATTCTTAATCATGAAGAAATGGAAATTTGTTTATTGTGTTGTCATGGCAACCATTGGTGGAATTTTTATTTTATTTTATATTATACCCGAATTAAAACCATTTTTGATACTAAAACGTCGAAGGACTTGTTGGAGTGATTGTACTTGTGTACGTTATAGTACTGTAACTGGAAGCTATGTACTGAGTGTAGTACATCTCATCCTCCTGATATGACCGGTCGTGTTACATGGTTTCTGGTCGTCCTGACACTCGTCGTTTATCGAAAAAAGTCGTGTCAGCGGACAAAAAGTCGTGTCAGTGGGCACCCCCTGGGCGAACACCCCCCCCCCGCTTTTTTTTTTTTTTTTTTTTTTTTTTTTTTCCCGTGAGTCGTCGGACAGCTATGTCTCTGAACAAATATATTATTTTCGTATTTTTTTTTCCATCGCTGGCATTCTTGTGGTCAATTTTCCCGTGCCGAGGTAATCACAGTAGTATACAAACACACACGCGCAGACGCGCACACACACACACACATACACACACACACAAATACGTATACATGAACATACACATACATATAAGCAAGAAAAGGTAAAGGAAAGGAATACGAAGGTAAAAAGGGGGAATAAAAGGAAAAAGGGTTAAAGAGAGGATTGTAGGGAGGGAAAGAGGGAAGGAGAGAGGAGGAAGAAAGGGAGGAGGAAGGGTGGAAGGGAGGGAGGAGGAGAAAGGGCGGAGGAAGGGTGGAGGAAGAGAGAACGGAAGGAAAGGAGAAAAGGAGGAAAGGAGGGAAGGAGGAAAGGAGGGAGGGAGGGAGGGAGGAAGGAAGAGAACGAGGAAAAAATGGACGGACAGACGGAAAGATGGAGAGAGGGAGGGAGGGAGGGAGGGAGGGAGGGAGGGTGGCTGGAGGAAGGGAAAGAGAGAGGGACGAAAGGACAGAGAGAAGGAGGGAGGGAGGGAGGGACGGGAGGGTTGAAAGGAGGGAAGGACGGAGGGAGGGAGGGAGGGTTGAAGGGAGGGAAGGACGGAGTGGAGGTAGGGAAACTCGGAGGGAGGGAGTGGAGGGAGGGAGTGGAGGTAGGGAGGGAGGGAAGGACGGAGGGAGTAGAGGGATGGAGGGAGTGGAGGTAGGGAAGGAGGTGATGGAGGGATGGAGGGAATGGAGGTAGGGAGGGAGGGAAGGAGGGAGTGGAGATAGGGAGGGAGGGAGTGGAGGTGGGGAGGGAGGGAAGGAAGGAGTGGAGATAGGGAGGGAGGGACGCGGGGGGTTGGAGGGAGGGGGGAGAGGGGGAGTGGAGGTAGGGAGGGAGGGAAGGAGGGAGTGGAGGTAGGGAGGGAGGGACGGGGGGTTGGAGGGCGAGAGGGGGGAGGAGAGGGGGGTTGGAGGGGGAGAGGGGGGAGGAGAGGGGGGTTGGAGGAGGAGAGGGGGGTTGGAGGGGGAGAGGGGGGTTGGAGGGGGAGAGGGGGGAGAGGGGGAGGAGAGGGGGGAGAGGGGGGAGGAGAGGGGGGAGAGGGGGGAGGAGAGGGGGGAGGAGAGGGGGGAGAGGGGGGAGGAGTGATGAGGGTATGGCAGAGTGAACCTGCCAGAGTTTGGTCTGGCTGGCTGCAAGTTATGATACAGCCTGACTCCTCGAGCAATCCCTATGTAATTAGCCTAAGAATACTTAAGATACAACACCACCAGCCCTTGACCCTTCACCTCCACACGGAGCCCTCCTCCTTCCCTCCTTCACTCCCTCCACATTCATTTGGGTCCGTTCTTCCCTCCGTATCCTCCCTCTATTCTTGGCTTTTGGCCTCAATGTATTTATCTATTTACTTATATTCTTTGTTTTTGATATTTAGTTATTGTATACTTGTGTTACTTGTATACTTGTATTACCTTGTTTTTATTGCCAAGTATATAATATACTTTTATTCATTGTTATTATTATTTTAATTTATTATTTTAAATTATTATCATTATTATTATCATCATTATTATTATTATTATTATCATCATTATCATTATCATTATTTTACATTTCTCTGGTTCGATTCTACTTGCCCTTCTTTCTTCCCTATCTTCTTTTCCCTCTCTCCCTCCCTCCCTCCCTCCCTCCCTCCTCCTTCCCCTACCCGCAATATACTAATGCGGACAGAATAAATTGACCCAATATGTATCAAACTTATGCAAATATAAATTTAATTGTTGTACCAACACATTTACGTTAAACATTTTTTCCTACTGTAAGAAACTATTGCATATGTGGCTATATCAAACGACATCGGTAAATGTATTAACATAACTTGGATAAATCAAAGGATACGCAATAGTACCTGGCATCCATTCCAACCCACCTCCTCACACCCCACCCGCACCCTCCACCTCTCCCTTCCCAACATCGAGTTCCTCTCCCTTCTTCCACTTCGTCCATCTCCACCACCCTTTCCTCTCCCCTTTCCTCTTCCTCTCCTTCCTCCCTCCTCTCCTTCCTCAGATATTCCCTCCCACACCCCCATCTATCCATATACTGACCTTCCTCGTCTGTACATGTCGACCAAATCTTCTTTTCCACTTTCTTCCTTAGCCTACTACTCGCTCGGCCAATAGACCAAACCTCACCGCCCGACACCCATAACCCCTCCCCGCGGCCACTTCTTCCTCCTCCTCCTCCTCCTCCTCCTCCTCCTCCTCCTCCCCCTCCTCCCCTCCTTCCACCGCCCACGCACCCAACCACCCTTGCAGTCAGCATCCCCCCACCCCCCTATCCCCCCAATCCAACCACCCTTACGATTCGTGCTGTCCTTTGAACGTCTCTCTCGGTCTCTCTCTCTCTCTCTCTCTCTCTCTCTCTCTCTCT
>NC_134813.1:24072241-24099741 GCF_046742065.1 Oratosquilla oratoria
CTATATTACACACAGACACACACACACACACACACACACACACACACACACACGAATACGTGTAACGCACGAATGAGTGTATATTCGTACGTGTCTTGTGTTTTATTCTCAATCCTGAGTCTGATTCGTGTCTATTCGTGAGACTACAACCGTGGCTATTTCAGACACCGTGCCCGAGCGAGCTAGGTTGGGTGTCTATTTTTGAATTGGCGTATATATATAGAACGATTCTAAACTGACGTCTCTACGTACAGGAAATATATATACCGGACATTCTAGGTTTGTGTGTGTGTTACATTGTCTCGCATGCAAGCTTTGCTTGCGTCCCTCCACGTGGTCAATATTATTGACACATTATAGTGAATCGATATTGTGTGTTTGCTTAGTGCTATCCTTACACTGCCAATAATACAATGAAATACAGAAGACTTTAATAGTTTTGTTGTAAGAACCAATATACCGCCTCAACGTGTGCACTGTGTCACCTGGAAGAGGAAGAGGAGGAAGAGGAAGAGGAGGAAGAGAAGAAAGGAGGAGGTCGATAAGGACATGTGTATAAATATGTGTATGCATATGTATATAAGTATGTATATACGTATGTATATATAATGTATATTATATATATATATATATATATATATACACACACACACATTTGTATGTGTATGTAGATACATGTGTATTTGTATGTATACATAAATAATATGAAACGCACATGTCCATGTATATGTACGGGTGTATGCACATAAATACGCACATATGTGCTTGCATACGCCTACGTCAATGCATATATAAAGTTCTCCACGGTGTGCGTGTGTGTGTGCAGATATTGAAATATAGAATCAAATTACTTTTGGAATGACAATTTTACGATTATTTATGACTACTAATTACACATGTTTTGGTGCTTCTCAGGCACAAAGCGATGGTTAGCCGTCACTTCTAGCTAAGTAATGAAAGATTAATTACACAGGCAATGATTACGGTTACAGATCATCTAGCCATTTAATTATTCAAATGTTAAACTCTTAGAGTTAATGGTATGCAAAATTAACACTATTTCATGATTCGCTAGCAAACTTTTGTTTGACGACCTCATAAACTTAGGACATGGTAGATGGTCATAATTATGTTATACTGATTGGAATAGTAAGTCAGACCTCGTAAATCTACGACATGGTAGAGGTTATGATTATGTTATACTGATCGGAATAGTAAGTCAAACGGCTACAACGTACACGTACACATGCATGCACACACACACACACACACACACACACACACACTCGTGGCGCAGTGGTTAGAGTTCCCGGCTGACACTACGGTGGTCCGAGTTCGAATCCCACCCAGGGTTGAAATAATAATATTAGTATCGCTGCACTGCGGGTTGTTACTCCAACTCTTGTGGGTGGGGAGTTGGGGATGTGTGTGCATGTAAGGTTACAGTATTACCCGTACATCGGTCATATATGAAATCTGAGCTCTCTTCCGGGAGGGAAATAACTGTCGATCACCAGCCCAACACGTGACCCAAAAGCATGTTGAATCACACACACACACACACACACACACACACACACACACACACACACACACACACACACACACACACACACACACACAAAACCTCCTCATGCTGGGCAGTGCACAGCGTGCTCAAGTCATTTATCGAAGCTTATCTTTATAGTCGTAATTCGGTATGCGGATGAGTACAAACTGGGAGAGACAAGGCAAAGGGAGGATGGGAGGGAGAGGGAGGGAAAGGGGGAGAAGGGGAGGGAAAGGGGGAAGGGGGAGGGGAGAGGGCGAAAGAGAGAAGAGAGGGAAAGGGCGAGATGGAGATAGAGAGGCATAGATATATAGACGGAGAAAAATAGGGAGACAGAAGTGTAGGGATAATAATAGAAAATATAGATAAAACAGAGAGACAGACAGACAGGAAGAGAAAGATAGAAAGAGAGAAAGAGAAAGAGAGAAAGAGAAAGAGAGAGAGAGAGAGAGAGAGAGAGAGAGAGAGAGAGAGAGAGAGAGAGAGAGAGAGAGAGAGAGAGAGAGAGAGAGAGAGAGAGAATGAATATGAGTTATGGAAAAATGTAATTTAGCTGAAAAAATCCTAACTATTCAGCAGGATTATAAGAAAATACCAGCCAGTTTTAAGTCACAGGGATTGCATGGAAAGAGGAGGAGGAGGAGGAGGAGGAGGAGTAGGAGGAGGAGGAGGAGTAGGAGGAGGAGGAGGAACAGAGGGAGGACAAGTGTAGGTGACGTGAAATAAACAAAGAAGAGTGTATTAACGGAGGGGAAAGGGAAGGCGCGTGTCGGTAAAGGGAGATCCGCGTCACGGAATTAAAGGGAGTAAAGGGGGGCCAAGGGGGTAGAGGAGCGGGAGAGGAGGAGGAGAGGGAGAGGAGGAGTAGAAGATGAGAGGGAAAGAGGAAGGGAAAGAGGGGGAGAGGAAGGGAAGAGGAGGGGAAGAGGAGAGGGAAAGAGGGGAAGAGGAGAGGGAAAGAGGAGGGAGGGAAAGAGGAGAAGGGAGGAGGATGAGGAGAGGATGAAGGAGGAGAGGGAGAAAAGGGTGGAAGAGGTGGGAAGTAAAAGTGGGAAAAGGGAAAAGGAGGAAAGGGGGAAAGGGGGAAAGGGGAAAAGGGGGAAAAGGGGGAAAGGGGGAAAGGGGGAAAGGGGAAAAGGGGGAAGGAAGATGGAAGATGAAAGGGAAATAGGAGGGGAAGAGGAGAGGGAAAGAGAAGGGGAAAGGGGGGAAGGAGGTAGAGAAAAGAGGAGGAGATGAGGAGGGTAAGAGGAGATGGAAGAGGAGGAGGGGAGAAGGAAGAGAAGAGGAGGAGGTAGGGAGTAAGAGGGAGGAAAAGGAGGCAGGAAGGGGAGAGGGAAAGAAGAGGGAAATAGGAGGGGAGTGGAAGGGGGAGTGTAGGAGGAGGGGGTAGGGGAGAAGGAGGAGAGGATGGGGAGAAAGAGGAGGGGAAGAGGTGAAGGAGTAGTAAGAAGAGGAGGGGGATGGGAGGAAGACGATATGAGGGGGTGGGGAGGAGGACTGTTACAGGAGAAGGGGAAGAGAAGGAGGAGGAGAAGAAAAAGGTGGAGGGGGTGAAGAGGGGGAGAGGAACAGGAGGAGGGGAAGAGGGTGAGGTGGAGGTGGAAGAAAAGAAAATGGGAGAGGAGGAGGAGGAGGAGGAGGAGGAGGAGGAGGAGAAGGAGGAGGAAAAGGAATATAGGGAAGAGGAGGAAGAGGAGGAAGTGGAAGAGAAGGAAGAGAAGGAGGGGGAGGAGATAAGAAAGGAGGAAGGTGTGGAGGAGAGGAAGAAATAGGGTGGAAGGAACGAAGAAGACGAAATTGGTGTGGGGAGATTAAGGAGCTAATAGGAAGGACATCAGAAATAGGTAATGGGTAAGAAATATGGGATCGACTTGTTACTTACGCTTAATTACATCAAGTTAAGTACAAGTGTGATTGTGAGAGTGTAAGTTAAAATATGGGACTAAGTGTGAGAGCGGCGTGAGAGTGAGTGTGTCCGCGAGGATGAGGGCTAGTGTGAGATACAGTGAGAGCGGTCGTGAGAGCGAGCGAAAGCGCAACAACGAGTAGAGCGAGTGAGAGAAACTGATCGTGAGAGCGAGCGTGAGATTGAGAGATTGAGCGTGAGAGCGAGGAAGGAGTGAGAGAGATTGAGCGTGAGAGCGAGCGTGAGAGAGTACACTTGTAACGAAAACAAGCATAAACGAGGATTCCAAACAACCTGACAATCACTCGAAGCATCAATGGCATGGCAGTTGCATCTCCGCATTTACTTATCTGGACTTCCCTCTACGCAGAACCTACGAGACTCAAAGCTGACATCAGGCATTCTTTGAACGCCTTCCATGCTTCTTTGACCAGGCACTGACCTGGAGGTAGTCCTGGAAGCTCCCAAATGCAGATAAATTTATTTTTCTCTATTTACTTATTTATATATTCATTAATTTTGCTCTTGTATATTTTTTCTGTCCTCTTTTATAATTTCAGTGGGCCACCATCTTGGTTATTTTTTCATTCTTTATTTCTTATTTATTTATTCAATTACTCGTTTATCTATCTAAATCTATCTATCTATATATATAATATATATATATATATATATATATATATATATATATATATATATATATATATATATATATATTTAGACTCCACCTAGTTTTCTTTAACTATGGAAATGCTCAGCCTGTTTTTTTTTTTTTTTTTTTTTTTTTTTTACAAATGCGGCCGCTATGAAGACCCGACCTGACAGATGCAATACACCACCAACGATAACCAGCGCCTCTATCCTTGGGGACAATATGACGCCGAATAGGTCCACTCGTCCAATTGACAAACAAGCAGGTTCTTAAGATTCCTCCAAGGTTAGTTTCTAAGCTCGTTCTAGATTTGCACTAGTCCATACAAGGAGAAAAAAGGTCACTAGCCTATACATATATACATACCTGAATAGAATCACCAGTGACGGCGTATGTCAATCAAATAATTCCGACAGTCGCCTCCGGCCTAGCATCACGCAAGGCCCCGGTTTGAGCCTACGGGAGCGACTATCGGAATTACTTGATATATACATGCATGTATAAAATAATATACGATTATACGTACACAATAGAAAAACAAAGGACCTCTGACCAGTTACATTTCACGACTATTGACCTCTTACCCAGTAACGACCTGCCCCACCGGAGACAACCCAGACCCAAAACAACCTCCATTACGACCCAGATAGGAAAAGGGGGAAAATTCTTCCGACCCAGGGCACGCCTAACACTATCTCATTCCAACCAACGGACGGTCGTGCAAACATGGTGGGATGAATGTAATTAATGTGGAATGAGGTCTCACATCAATAATTAGACAGCTAATGATGCTGGGCCGTCTTTTTACACTCTCATCTCGCCCAGCCCAGACCCCCAGGATACCCTCTCCCCCCCCACCCTCCCCTCCCCTCCGTGGTCTCCCCCCTCTTCGTAGCTACACCAATGTCGTGATAGTCATTAGCATAATAATAACCATCATTGCCTTTGATGTCACCATCAAAATTACCATCACCCAAAACAGCTCCAGCACCCTCCATCCCCACATAGCCCTCTCCGTCCCCCTCTCCCCCTCCCCCCCACCCTAACTCACCACCTTGATGATTAAATAGCCCCTATTGTGATCTTCGTCTCTGTCTTCAGTATTTTGTCGTAGCTATTATTGTAATCCTCATTATGATAACCATTATCATCGCCATCACATCAGTGTCATCATCATCATCATCTTCGGTATCATCATCATTGACATCCACCGACATCATCATCGATATCATCATCTTCGGTATCATCATCATCGACATCCATCGACATCATCATCACCATCATCTTCGGTATCATCATCATCATCACCATCATCATCATCGATATCATCATCATCATCATAGACATCCATTGACATCAATATCATCGACATCATCATCATCATCATCATCATCACCATCATCATTATCATCACCTTTGCAACACTTAGATTGAGATACTAACAATAAGCTGGATGGTAGTGTCTGCCGTGTGTGGTGTAGTGGTTGGGGCGGATGCAGTAATAATTGTGGTGATTATAGTGATGACAGTGAAGAATACACTGACGAGGTTGATAACGGAGTGTCTGGTGGTGGCAAAGATGGTGTCAATAATGGGGAACAGGCTGTGTACGAAAGTGGTGGTAACAGAGTTTGGTGCTAGAAGGAGGGTGGGCTGGTGGTGCGATCCTGGGGGTGATAGTGTATGACGTCATGGTGACGGTGTAGAATTAGTGACATTGGTGGGGGGATGTAGTGTTGAAACGATCCATAGAGTGAATTATCAATCATATTTTCATTTATCAATTAAAAAAAAAATATGTCCTGGTATTTTAAAGATATTGTCTTTACGCCTATCGGGAATAAAGATACAGCTAAATGAAATTTTACATGAAATTAACTTGGCCACTCATCATGGACAAGTATCGTATTCATCGTAACAAAACAATCTATAATGACGAATGTATGGACTACCCTTCACTTTGTGGAAAACGTCGATTTTGTCACAACAGCCACCAACGAAGAAAAATAAAACAGTGACGACACCGACACAATGCAATATGATCCAAAAAAAGGACAAAAAAAAAAAAAAAAAAAAAAAAAAATCGCCACATCCCACGTAATCAAGGCTTAACAATATATGATCCCCATTTCAGTTGTACACAGGACACAAGCTTCCCCTAACCAGCCTTCCGACTTCCCCACCTCTTTACCCCCGCACATCTAATGAGGTAAACACCATCCAGCGTAATTAACTATAAACCACCCCACTGAAGCCAGTCAGACATAGACAGACCCCCTTATCCAACCTAATGAGCCAGTCCTCTATAGACATATGACTAGACACCAAAACAAGCCAGCTGCCAGACCAGGTACCATGTCATTCCAACACATGGTGTGGTATACATATACCAAGGGACACGACCATGCCAATATATCTTTGCTCATTATGACGTCATTATCAGGACGTGTGCGTCAAACGAATGACGTACACCTGATGACGTAGGTAACTGGACTCAAGATTACGTCAGACGAGCGAAACGTTAGTTGCACGAACGGCGTACCATACCGTAGCACTCTAACACGTGACATCACATCCCCGGGACGGTGTATACGTCACATCGCGTGGATACGTCACATCCATGACGTGAGGGTGACGTAAACCTTTCATTATGGAGATCTTATCTTTCGCATGGACAACTCGCCATCACTTACAACAATACATGCACGGACATCTTACCCTCTTTGCAATTACAAGATCCAAACCTTCAATTGAATCGGCACTTCCAGCGCTTGTACCAACACTTGATTCAACTTGCATGCAACCTGTGTTCATCTTTCCTTTCCTTCAATTCGGGGGACGCTGGCTGAATGGAATTCCCTGTCACTGGCCAAAAAACAAATATGCGATAAACGCTACAACGCTTATGAACGCCTTATAATAAGGTTCGCTTGCTTGAAAGAGATACCAAATATAATACAATTGGTACTGGTCTCGAAAATAAAGTACTAAGCTCTTACTGTAAGCTAGTAATTAGATCCACTTACGGTAAATTATCTATGCTATATACTAAGGGCTTTTTCCCCCTTACCAGGAGGGTAGCCAAGTCAAAAGACATGTACCCACTCCCACCCATTTCATTCCCACTCACTCCACTCCCATCCTCCACCCTTCCCTATTCCCCCCATCCCATCTTAGCTCCTCGTGGATGACGGGTCATCCCTGTATCCCGTCCACTGCCCTGGGTCAGAAGCAATGTAGCAGGACACAGCACATTCACGATAAACACAAGTATAATTTGTTTACCTAATAACGCTTTTGAGAAACATTTTCAAGCTAATACCTGAGAAAAACGTTCTAAAGATCCTCCTCCTCCTCCTCCACCACCTCCTTCGCCACCACCTTCCCCACTTCCCTCTCCACAATAACCACCAACACCATTAAACACCAACTCTAAGCACCACAATAACTTTACCACCACTTCAATTATCAGCATTGTAAGAAACTTGTACTCTTCTTCAAGTTCTCCAGAATTCTTTACTGTGCTTCTCCTAAGACGATATAAGAGAAAGGATCCCTACGAGACGAGATTCAAGATAGAAGAATTAACGAGCAAATAAATGTTCACTCAACATAGAGAAAAACTGTAACCGCACACACACACACACACACACACACACACACACACACACACACACACACACACACACACACACACACACACACACACACACACACACACACACACACACACGTATACGTACATAAATATGTCCTGTAACGAGTTTTGCAGCCATCTGGTTATTTCTGAAGTTACATGTGACATAATTGGGTCACTTCTATCGCCACTATCTTCTTCACCATCTTCTATCTTCCTCTGCAACGAGGAGGGGGAGGGAGAGGAGGAAGAAGAGGAAGAGTAGGAGGAGAGGGAGGAAGGGGAGAGGGAGGAAGGGGAGAGAGAGGAAGGGGAGAGAGAGGAAGGGGAGAAGGAGAAATAAGAGAAAAAGGAGGAGGAGGAGGAAGAGGAGGAGGAGGAGAAGGAGGAGGTACGAGGCCCAAGCACCAACCAACAGTAAACTTAGATACGGGCAGTTGCGATGAAATAGCATGCACCGGTCTTAATGTTTACAGAGTAAATATTTATGGACGAATGTCGACTAGTCTTCAGGTTCCTCGCGAAATCGAGACCTCCTCTTCTCTTTCTCCTCCTCCTCCTCGTCCTCCTCCTCCTCCGCCTCGTCGTCCTCCTCCTCCTCCTCCTCCTTCTGCTGCTTCGCCTCCTCCTCTTCCTCTTCCCCTGTGCTTGTGCCAGAGACATCATCACCGTCAGGGTAGAGATAATTCCTGTGAAATGCGGGCGGAGAACCAATTATGGAAAGCCAAGCAAGCAGGTAACAAATAAAGCTAATTAATCGCGTGACATGAACACTCTACACAAGAATGGCTGTGGATCGGATGTAGCTGTAAGCAAATATAATATATATATATATATATATATATATATATATATGTGTGTGTGTGTGTGTGTGTGTGTGTGTGTGTGTGTGTGTGTGTGTGTGTGTGTGTGTGTGTGTGTGTGTGTGTGTGTATTCTTCACCGAGTCTTGCAACGAATCTTGTTGTCACCGTATTCCCCTGACCTCCGAGAGTGAAACGCTGAGTGTAACCTCAGTTTTGGGTCATTTTCAGTAACCACCAACATCCGTAGTCTACCTGGGAGTTCTCCCTCCGACACACAGCTCATTACCTTCTATTACGTGCGATTACATCAGCCTAAACGCGTCAGGTCGACTCCGGTACCCAGTCAAACTCGTCTATCAAATGTAAATAGACACAAAGAGCGTGGGGGCGCCGGCTACCGACGGCGGGCAGCGAAATTAAACACTCTTCCTAACCCCCTTCTGCCAGCGAGGGTTGGCCATAAACCCTTGGATGCTGTTTCAGTGTACATTAATCAAGTCCAAATACAAATAATGTTCCCGCACCTTGAAACCCCATTACGATGACGTCATCGAAATGACGTCACTATCGCAACAGCGCCACCTAGAGAGTTAACGCGACCTCTCATATTATTTTAACTCTTTTTATTCGGGTCTCTAATTGCGACTACATCGTCGGGAACGTTCATGTGAAGGGTGTACTTATCATAATATTGTTTTTATTTGTTGTCAATATGGTTTCCGTGCCTTGGTGCTTCTTCGTCCACATTTGGCAGACATTATCTTAACACTGGTGACTTTGGACAATCCCATTGGGAAGATGAAAAAATCAGATAAAGTGAAATTAAATAAGATAAAAAAAAATCACACTAAATAAAATCATTCTAAAAGTTTGATTTAGGAAATATGATAGATCAAATAGATAAACTCACTCCGTTCGGTTAGTGAAAATTTGCTAGTCAGGCAACTGGACGGAGAAAAAAAAATGTGGTGAAGAAGAAGGATGGGAAGGAAGAGGAGGAGGAGGAGGAGGAGGAGAAGGATGGGAAGGAAGAGGAGGAGGAGGAGGAGAAGGCGGAGAAGGCGGAGAAGGAGAAGGAGGAGAAACAAGAAGAAGAAAAGGGAGAAGAAAGGAGGAGGAGGAAGAAGAAGAAGAAGAAGAAGAAGAAGAAGAAGAAGAAGAAGAAGAAGAAGAAGAAGAAGAAGAAGAAGAAGAAGAAGAAGAAGAAGAAGAAGAAGAAAGAAGAAGAAAGAAGAAGAAGAGAAGGAAGAAGAAGAAGAAGAAGAAGAAGAAGAAGAAGAGGAAGATGAAGAAGAAGAAGAAGAAGTAGAAGAAGAAGAAGAAGAAGAACTCGGAGAAGAAGAAGAAGAAGAAGAAGAAGAAGAAGAAGAAGAAGAAGAAGAAGAAGAGGAAGAAGAAGAAGAAGAAGAAGAAGAAGAAGAAGAAGAAGAAGAAGAAGAAGAAGAAGAAGAAGAAGAAGAAGAAGAAGAAGAAGAAGAAGAAGAAGAAGAAGAAGAAGAAGAAGAAGAAGAAGAAGAAGAAGAAGAAGAAGAAGAAGAAGAAGAAGAAGAAGAAGAAGAAGAAGAAGAAGAAAGCACTTCAACGACTGGCCCACCACAACATCCTGAGCCGTTGCTGCTGCTTCTCGCTCGCTAGAATTTCATCAGATGAGTTGGTATTCCCACTTTATCTCTGCAAAGGTGCGTCTTCCATAAACACCTACCACAGGGGCTCAAACAAAGCCCGTTGAAGTGACATTTCACTAAAAAAAAAAAAAAAAAAAAAAAAAAAAAAAATCGGTTGGTTGACACTTTTCGACCCGACTGATTTTTTCTTCCTGGTTTCTTCCAGAGACAGATTTCATTCGATTTTTCGAGAACTATTTTCACCAACAACACTAATGATAATTCCCTTCCCTTCTATCATAAAACAGATAAGATTATTAGAATAGATGCATAGCTACATATATAAACTTATTGTAAGTGGAACTTTGTGTGTAAACCCTATATGTCTAACATATGTTACATGTACATTACATACATAACATACAATATGTTATACATCATACACTACATGTATCATGGCATATATTAACCGATTATATGATACCCGTGCACGCATTTGTGCACATATAAGCAACGATATACGGGACCAACCATAACATATTACATATACATCATACACCACATGTATCATGGCATATATTAACCGATTATATAATACCCGTGCACGCATTTGTGCACATATAAGCAACGATATACGCGACCAACCAGGACCTGCACTAGCGAACGAACGCAGTCACGTGTGTACACAATTACATGTGCACATGTTGGCCAGGGCACCATCTCCTCTAATCCCCTTAGATCGGGCAAATAAGATATACATCGCAGGTGCCCGCCTAACCACGGTCCCTCCGGGATCCTAACGGCCGTTTAGCTACAGCGAACACGGTTAGGGACGGGCAAGTTAGGGCCTAGGGTAACTATCAGCGGAACCTTGGACTGGGCTGGATCGTATGGGATAACGAAAACTAGGAACTAGGGGGCCCGACAGCAGTTGTCGTGACAATGAACGACCCTATGTTATCTGGCTATAAGGTCGATAGCTGATTATATATATATATACATATATATATATATACATATATATATATATACATATATATATATATATATATATATATATATATACATATATATATATATATATATATATATATATATATATATATATATATACATATATATAACCTGGTCTCAGTTTACAAATAGACATGTCATCCACAACGTACTATTCGCCTCATATGAATACAGACACTTGTAGAATGATTTTCACCATAAGAATTCGTATGCCATAACAGCAACGACTCTGTGGGCGGTCTAGGAGTTGTAGTTCATTTTTCAAATTAAATTAGATTGCCTAAAGATGACAAGAAGATCTATTAAGTCATAGTCTGAAGGTGATTATTGAGGTCTGTTTACATTTCAGCCTCTTATGCCATTGCCACTCCTCGACCGAACTATATATATATATACATATATATATACATATATATATATATATATACATTATATATATATATATACATATATATATATATATATATGTATATATATAAATATATATATTCATATATATGTATATATATATATATAAATATATATATTTATATATATATATATACTCTCTCGCCACACCGACACAGTCTTGCTCATGACAAATCCCGTTAGTCACAAAAGAAATCCTGTCTACAGAATACTACTCAATTACCAAAGGAATTTTTTCAGTTTTGATAGCTTCTTCATCTAGATGAAATAGTTAGCAAAAAATAGTCTGTAGGGGTCACTCTACGTAAAGCACTGCTTATACCTAGCCATAGGGGTTTCATAATCTATGAAATGCTCTCGATACGTCGTCCCTTGATGGCCCAGTGGCATATACGGTCCGCGTTGGTCTAGTTTCAAAAGTTCGGGTCCTGACCAATAAACACGATCACACACGCATACACACACACACACACGCATACACACACACACACACACACACACACACACACACACACACACACACGCTCAAACATAAGTGCATACAGAAACGCGTACATACACGAGCACACGCACGCGGACACACATACACACACACACACACACACACACACACACACACACACACACACACACACACACGTCAAATATCTACCAAAACCGTGGCTATCCCTCTATTCACCATGATTCTAACCCAATCCCTATTCAAACCTATCCAATGAAGCCCTTTTTCCAACCCTTAATTTTTCCTTAAACCTATCCTACAGGACCTCACTAAAACTACCCCGGAAACCTCTTCACAACGCTCCAGTGTTAGGGAAGGTCTCCCGGCAACTGAACAAAATCGTCTGTCCCAAAAAAGAAGAGCCATCTGAAAAAGTACATCCTCAGGACCAGGGGGATTACCCTGGCCGCGTCCCGACCAAAGCCCCTAACCCCCCTGACCCCCTACGCGCACCCAGCACCCTAAATCCTCCCAAGGACCCAGGGAGGACTGGTTCCTTCATCTGCGCGGGGGAGCGCATAAGGGAGTGGGGGTGGAGGTGGCTGGGCGGAGGGATTTATTAGGGAGTTAAGGGATGCGCAGTTGAGTGAAGGGAGGGCGAGATGGATGGGATTACCTACAGGAAAGAACTCGCCGCAACTAATCTGCGGTCTTGGAATTTATAATAAAGATTATGTGTGTCTGGCCGAATGTGCAACTTAATGTGCACATGCACGGATTGCACATGCACGGATGTGTACATGCACGGATGAGCCCATGCTCGGATATGTACATGCACTACATATCAACGTATGCACAAATGTATATATGTGTATGTGTACATACTGACGAGGACTTCCATACATTAAGTACACATGCGCGCACACAAAACACACACACACACACACACACACACACACACACACACACACACACACACACATATATGTATATATATATATATATATATATACATATGTATATATACGTATTTATGCATACACACACACACACACACACACAATTATATATATATATATATATATATTATATATATGTATATATATATATATATATATATATATATATGTATACATACATACAAGAGAGCGCATACCTATATGCAGGCACGTGCAAAAACGCAAGCATGCCCGCACGCACACACGTACGCACACACACACACACGTACGCGCGCGCACACACACACACACACACACACACACACACACACACACACACACACAGAGCACCGCACACACACTTTTCTCTCTGTTTCTCGCTATGGAGTTTCTCCCCAGACTAAGGGTCGCCGACATTCCAATCAAGGGGCCAGCCTCCTACCCTACTCCCCCAGGGTTCCCCCCCCCCGCCTCCCCCGCGAAAAAGGTGGGTGTGGCTGGGCAGGGCGTAGATGGGGGGAGACGGAGGGGATGGTGGGGATGGTGGTGGGTGGGTGGGTTTTGATGGTGATGGTGGTGGTGGTGGTGATGGTGGTGATGGTGGTGATGATGGTGGTAGTGGCGGTGGTGGTGATGGTGATGGTGTTGGGTGGTGATTGTAGTGATGATGGTAGAATGGTATGGTACACACCCAACCATCAAAGTACGTCTCTCAAAGAATTGACCCGATTGCTTTGGTGCTCTACAAACAAACTTGTTTACCAAACAACTGAAATGTGCAGGTGAACCCCAGCTTGAACAGGATCGCCATGGGCCGGGACCCCACGAGGGTAAGGACTACTGTTCATCTGAACAATATCGGTGAGAGAAAAGAGAAGAGAAAAATGAGAGACAAGGGAAGAACGAAAGAAGACGGAGACAAATTGAAAAATATTCTAAAAGAAAATAGAACAAAAAAAGGAAGTAACGCAAAAATAATAAATAAACAGTAAAGGAAAACTGAAGAAATGACCAAAAATATTAGAATAATAAATTTACAAAAGTAAAGAAAAAATACGTCTGGCAGAAGGAGGAAGGAGAGGAGGAGAGGAGGGGAAGGGAAAGGGGGAGACGAGAGGAGGCAGGGAAAAAAGAGAGAGAGAGAGAGAGAGAGAGAGAGAGAGAGAGAGAGAGAGAGAGAGAGAGAGAGAGAGAGAGAGAGAGAGAGAGAGAGAGAGAGAGAGAGAGAGGAAGGGAGGAGGGTAGGGGAGGAAGGTAGGGGAGGGAGGTAGAGGAGTGAATAAGGGGAGAAGGGGAGAAGGGGGGAAGGGGAGGAAAAAAGGGAGGGAGGGAGGGAGGGAGGGAGGGAGGCAGTTAGGGATGTGGAAGAAGGGAGAGGGGAGGGAAAGGAAAAAAGGTGGAGGGAGGGAGGAGAGTGGAAGAAGAGGAGGGGAGGAGGATGGGGAGGAAATGGGAGGGGAGGGAGTGGACGGGAAGAAGGGAAGGCGAGGGGAGGAGAGAAGAGGTAGGAAAATAGGGAAGGGAGGGAGTAGGGGAGGGTAGGAAAAGAAGAAGAAGAAGAAAAGGTGGGGAGGAGTGTAAAAGAGGGGGAAGGAGGGGGGAATAGGGGAAAAGATGGAAGAAAGAGGGGAGAATTGCTGGGGGAGATCGGACGAAGGGAAAACACAGGGAAGGCTTTCAAGGTAAATATAAGGATGAATTAATTCTTCGAAAAAAGTTCTTAACGCAACAGGAAAGATTCGAACCAATGCCTTTAGGACACCAGTCGAGCGCGGTATCCTATACAAGAGGTGCTTAGAGGGGGATAGAAAGATGTGCAGGAGGAGCAACGGCAAGGGATGGGGGAGCTAGGGAGGGAGGGAAGGAGAGAGAGAGGGAGAGAGGGAAGGAGGGAGGGAGGGAAGGAGGGAGAGAGGGAAGAAGGGAGAGAGGGAAGGAGGGAGAGAGGGAGGGAGGTACGGAGGGATGGATGGAAGGAGAAAAGGAGGGAAGGAGGAAAAAAGGAAGAGAAGGAAGGGAAGGAGGGAAGGAGGGAGAGAGGGAGAGTGGGAGGGAAGGAGGGAGAGAGTGAGAGTGGGAAGGATGGAGGGAAAGAGTGATGTAGGTAAGAAGAGAGGGAGAGCTGAAGAGAGGGATAGTGTGAGGAAGGAAGGGAGGGTGAAAGCGAAGGAGAAGGGAAAGTAGGGAAGGAGAAGGGAAAGAAGGGAGGGAATGCGAGAGAGGAGAGAGAGAGGGAGCAAAAGAGGAAGAATCGAAAGGGAGGAAAGGCGAGGAGAGAGAAAGAGAAAGAGAAAGAGAGAGAGAGAGAGAGAGAGAGGGGGGGGAGCAAAAGAGGAAGAATCGAAAGTCGAAAGGAAGAGAGAGAGAGAGAGAGAGAGAGAGAGAGAGAGAGAAAGAGAGAGGAGAGAGAGGGAGCAAAAGAGGAAGAATCGAAAGGGAGGAAAGGCGAGGAAAGAGAGAGAGAGAGAGAGAGAGAGAGAGAGAGAGAGAGAGAGAGAGAGAGAGAGAGAGAGAGAGAGAGAGAGAGAGAGAGAGAGAGAGAGAGAGAGAGAGAGAGAGAGAGAGAGAGAGAGAGAGAGAGAGAAATGTGTGCAGGCGTAAAACGGGAGAGAGGTATAGAAAGAGGAAGGGGAGAAGTGAGGGAGATCAAGAAAGACACACAGAAGTCGCACAAAGAGGGAAGTATCTTCAAAGAGGGAAGAGGGGAGAGGAAAATGGGAGGAAGGAAGAGAAGGCGAGAGAGAATAGAGAGAAGGCATGGAAAGAAAAAAAAAAAGAGTACGAGAAAGTGGACATGAGGCATGGAGAGAATGTATCAAAAAATAAATAAAACAAAAAACGTGGGAGCTAAGAGAGGAAAGGAAGTTATCTTGAGACTTGCAAAACCAACAGCATCGCTCAATAACCCCAACTTCACAATATCAGAGACTATATGTCACCCAATGAAAAGACCATATGCAGGACGGGGTAGGGTGTGTGTGTGTGTGTGTGGTGGGGGGGGGGTTGCAAGCCAAGAGCACTGAGTCAATATATTGTGTCAATAATATTGGTCGTGTAGAGGCAGCTTTATGACATCGAGCTCCCGAAGCGGCGGCTGCCAAACGAATTCCCACTTCGGCAACAACGCCGCAGAAGTTTGACTTCGGAGGGCGAAGGTGAGAGGAGGGAGGCGCCACAGGCTAAATTGGATAATCCGAAAGCTGAGCGTACAACGAAGGCTTGCCGGCCAGCCGACGTACCAAGTACTCAAGCAAATAATGTAACAATATATATATATATATATATATATATATATATATATATATATATATATATATATATATATATATTATATATATATATATATATATATATATATATATATATGCGCACACATATACACACACACTTACAGTGTGTGTGTGTGTGTGTGTGTGTGTGTGTGTGTGTGTGTGTGTGTGTGTGTGTGTGTGTGTGTGTGTGTGTGTGTGTGTGTGTTAGGTTAGCTGTTTGGTAAATTGTTTGGTGGTTCGGTGGATAGACGGGTAAAGAGTTGGGGGCGGTAGAAAATGATGATAGGTAGATAGAAAAGTAGGTAGATAAGTGAGTGTGTAGATAGGAAGGTGCGTAGGTAGACAGGTAGGTAGTTCGGTAAGTAGATTTCTAGGTAGGTAGGTGGCAGGTGGTAGGCAGGTTTGTTGGTAGGTTGGTTGGTAGATTGCCTGGTAGGTTGGTTGGTTGGTAGGTTAGTTGGTAAGTTTATTGGTAAGTTGGTTGGCAGGTTAGTTGTTAGGTTGGTTGGTAGATTGGTTAGATTGGCTGGTAGGTTGGTTGAAGGGTTGGTTGGTAAGTTGGTAGATAGGTTGGTAGATTGGTTGGTAGAGTGGTTGGTAGATTGGTAGACAGTCACCAGTGAAATTCCTGCCATTCCTCCTGGATTCAACTCAGCAAATATAACTTTCGTTAGGGAGCATTTTATATATTTTACTATATATTAGTTGTCTTACAATAAAAGGATTTTTTACAAATGGAATTTCAACAGCAACGGCAAGTTATATTTGTACAAATTCAGGAGGGGAAAGGTAAACTTTGGATGGTGAGTGTCAGCAGGTTGGTAGGTTGTAACGGTATAGGTAGGTTGGTTGGTAGACAAGTGTGCTTCCGGTCTGAAAGGTAAGTAGGTAGGGAGGTAGGGGGTAGGTAGATTGGTAGGTAGAGAGATGTTATTCCGTCTTGAAAGGTAGGTAGGTAAGTAGGTAAATAGGTAGGTAAGTAGGTAGGTATGTAAGTAGGGTAGGTAAGTAGGTAGGTAAGTAGATAAGTATGTAGGTAGGTAGGTAGGTAAGAAGGTAAGTAGATAAGTAGGTAGGTAGATAAGTAGGTGTATAGGTAGTTGGGTTGTAGATATGTAAATACTATATAAGTAGGTAGGTAAACAGATCATGTGTGCTCCTGTGCATGTTTGTGTATGTGTGCATTTGTGTGTGTGTGTGTGTGTGTGTGTGTGTGTGTGTGTGTGTGTGTGTGTGTGTGTGTGTGTGTGTGTGTGTGTGTGTGTGTGTGTGTGTGTGTGTGTGTGTGTGTGTGTGTGTGTGTGTGTGTGTGTGTGTGTGTGTGTGTGTGTGTGTGTGTGTATACGCGTGTGTGAACGCGCGCGCGCATGGCGATACCAGAGGCAACGTTTCAGCAGGTGAAAGCCATAGCAGATGCCTCCGCCGAGATCAGCAGATTAAACAAAGGCAGCAGGCAGCAGCATCAGGCAGCAGGCAGCAGAAGGTCCAGCAGGTGCCAGGGAAGGCAGGGCAGCGGGGGCCGAACAGCAGTAGCAGTAGCAGAAGCAGAAGCAAACCAGAAGAGTCATAACTCAGCGTGGCACGCTCTACAAACACACCACCCGAGCCTGATTGCTGATCCAGCTGGTATTGGGGGGGGAGGGAGGGAGGGAGGGAACAAGGGGGGAGGAAGGTGGAGGGAGACGTGTGTAGAGGGTTAGAGGAGGGAGAAGGGGGTAAGGGAGGAAAACGGAGGTTAGGGGAGGGAGAAGGGGGTAAGGGAGGAAAATGGAGGTTAAGGGGGGGAACGGGGGTGAAGGGAAATGATGCGGGGGGAAGTGAGGGAGAGCGAGGTAAGATGAGCCGTGGAGGGGATAGAGATGTAAGAGGAGAGGGGAAGTGAATTAAGGTGAAGTGAGGGGAGGTAAAGGGAAGGGAAATGAAGGAAGGGGGAAGGGAAGGGGGATGGAGGGTAGGGGGAGGGGAAGGGGGAGGGGGAGGGAAGGGAAGGGTGGATGTAAAAGGAGAGAGGGTAGTGGGAGGGGAGGGAAAGAAAAAATGGAGGATTGGGGGAAGGGAAGTTGTGCAAAAAATGGAGGGAAGGAGAGGAGGGAGGGGACGGGAGGGGAGGGGAATGAAGAGAAGGGAGAAGAAGCAAGGGAAGTAAGGTGAGAGGGAGGGGACATGAGTAGGTAAAATTTAGGGAAATGTATACTCGTTTAGGGAAGGGAGGTATAGGGAAGAGAAAGGTGGGAGAAGAGTAAAGGTAAGGGATGGAAGGAAAACGGAAGGAAGGGAAGGAAAAAGGAAAGGGAAGGAATGGAAGGAAAGTTGAAAGAAGGAAAGGAAGGAAAGGAAAGGAAAATATGGAAAGGTAAAATAAAGAGAAGGAATGAAGAAAAAGGAAGGAAATGGAAGGGAAGCAGAAGGACGGGAAGGAAAGGAAAGGAAGGAAAGGTAAAACAAAGGGAAGCAAAGGGTAGGAAATGGAAGGGAAGGAAAGAGGAATGGAAGGGAAAGAAAGGAAAATAAAAGAAAGAATGGGAAAAGGGAGAGCCAAGGAAGGTAAAGAGAGCAAATGGGAAAGGGAAAGGAAAAAAATAGGTGGTGGAGATGAGGGAGATAAGGAGACGAGGAGATGAGTGAGATGAGTGAAGAGACGAGTAAGGAGACGAAGGAGGAGACGAGACTGAAGTAGACCGGACGTGGAAAAGAAGGAAGAGGAGACAGGGGAAGAGGAGACAGGGGAAGAGGAGGAGGAGGAGGAGGAGGAGGAAGAGGAGGAGGAGGAAGAGGAGCTTGGAGGCTGCAGAGGAGAGGCGAAACAGGAGAAGGAGCATCCACGACGGGGACAGAGGTCTCCAGCGCCGAGGATGGGAGATGACGTGGACGGGTTAATGGGGTTAGTCCCGGTGTGGGGGCATTCTATGGGTGGAGAGAGGAGGAGGAGGAGAAGGAGGAGGAGGAGGAGGACGAAGAGGAGGAGGGAAGAGGGAGTAGGAAGAGGAGGGAAGAGGGAGTAGGAAGAGGAGGGAAGAGGGAGTAGGAAGAGGAGGTAGAGGGTGGAAGAGGAGGAGGGTGAAAGAGGAGGAGGAGGAGGAGGATGGTGAAAGAGGAGGAGGAGGAGGAGGTGGAGGACGAGGAGGAGGAGGGGGAAGGAAAAGGAGGAAAAGGAGGAGGAAGGGGAATGAGAAAGAAACAGGAGAGAGGGGGAAGGAGGAGGAGGAAGAGGAGGAGGAGGGGGAAGGAAAAGGAGGAGGAAGGGGGATGAGAAAGAAACAGGAGAGAGGGGGAAGAAGGAGAGGAGGAGGAGGAGGAGGAGGAGGAAGTATTGGGAGGCGGAGGATAAGGAGAAGGTAGTGAAAGGAGGGGGAGAAGGGGGAGGAGGGAGGGAGGAGGAAGGAGAAGGGAGGAGGGAGGAGGAGGGAGGAAGAGCAGAGGAAGGCGTCATTCGTCGGGGATAACCGGCGCTTCTATCCTTGGGTGCAACACAACGCCGAAAAAGTTGAATCGGAGAGGAAATGGCCAAGGAGAGATTAAAGAAGGAGGAGGAAGAGGAGGAAGAGGAGGAAGAGGAGGAAGGGAAGGGAATGAAGACGTGGAAGGGGAAGGACAGCAGGAAGGGGAATGGGAAGGGGAAGCTAAAAAAGGAGGAGGAAGAGGAGGAAGAGGAGGAAGAGGAGGAAGGGAAGGGAATGAAGACGGGGAAGGGGAAGGACAGCAGGAAGGGGAACGGAAGAGAGGAAGGAGAAAGAGGGTAAAGGGAAGGGGGAATGGGAGAGGCGAAGGGGAGAGGGGGAAGGGGACAAGGGGAAGGAGAGACGGAAGGGGAAGGAAAAAAGGGAATGGGAAAGGGAAGGAAAGCGGGAAGGGGAAGGGGAAAGGGGGAAGGGGAGAGGCGACGGGGAGAGAGGGGGAGAGGGGGAGAGGGGGAGAGGGGGGAGGGGAAGGGGAAGGGGGGAGGGGCACGTGAAAGGGAAATAGAAAAAGGAAGGAGAGAGGAAAGGGGAAAGGTAAAGGGGAAAAGAGAAGGAGGAGGGGGAAGGATAAGGAAGACTAGGAAGATGGATGGATGAGGATGATGAGATCAGGATAGTTAGACGAGACTTCCACTCTTCTTCCTCCTCCTCCTCCTCCTCCTCCTCCTCTGTCTATTGTGACGTCATCGTGTTTAGCACAAAGAGGCTAATGTTACGGATAAGAAGGAGGTGGGGGTGAATGGGCTAGGAGGTAAGCCTTAAGGAAGGAACTCGGAGTGAGGGTCGGGGAGGGGAGAAGAGATGAGGGGAGGGATGGGGATAAGGAGGGGTGATGATGGTGGTGGAGGTTGGTGGTGGTAGTGGTGGTAGTGGTGGTAGTGGTGGTAGTGGTGGTAGTGGCAAAGACGAACGAAGAGTCCTTGGAAATCCGTCCGAACCAGAAATGAATCTGGTTGCCCACAATATCTTTGTCGCTCAAATTCTCACGGATAATAAAAAAAAAAAAAAAAAAAAGCCTCGACAGGGGACCTCGCCCCCTCCTCTTCCCCCCCAAAAAAAAATCACCTGCCGGCAGCCAGGATACATATACAATAATAAAAAAAAACAGTGATAAGGTGCATAGGTTCAATGTACGGGTCTGAAACGTCAGATGAAGGAAGGGCACAAGATCCTGTCTTAGAGCGAGGATTGCATAAAGAGAAGACGAAGAAAGAGACATTGTTTAGAAGACTGGGAGAGTCTGAGGTCTTCCGGCTTGTCCTGAATAGGGTGCCAGGGTGCCACGCTCGAGTCTAGGTAAACAAGGCACTGGGTGAGGTTTGGGCAAATGACTTTGTGGCTTGTGTTTGTGAGTTACGGTAAATGTAGAGAAAGAACCTTAGACAGAGAGAGAGAGATAGTGAGTGAGTGAGTGTGTGTGTGAGTGAAAGAGAGAGAGAGAGAGAGAGAGAGAGAGAGAGAGAGAGAGAGAGAGAGAGAGAGAGAGAGAGAGAGAGAGAGAGAGAGAGAGAAAAATAGAGAGGGAGAGAAGGAGGGAGAAGGAGAGAGAGAGAGGGAGAGGGAGGGAAGAGAGATCGAGAGAGGGGGGAGGGAGAGAAAGAGGGAGAGGGGTAGAGAGAGGGAGAGGAGGAGAGAAGAGGAGAAAGAGAAAGAGAGAGAGAGAGAGCAAGAGAGAGAGAGAGAATTACTACTGAAATCTAGGGTCTTAAAGAAATGTCATCGATAACTCAGACCTAACAGGCTTCTGGTTACTATAAACGACGTCATCACTGCCCTAAAACTGATCGAAATGGAAAAAAAATCTCTCATCCACCCTTTGCCCTTTCTAATACTATCTATGACTAATCGACACTAGAAAATCGCAAAGGCGATCCAATGTAATCAAGACCTGGTGTGATACTGTCTACCATAGGTAATGACGTCATTGATAAGGACTATGAAGAATATCTTCACCCCTCCCCTTCTCTCTCTTTCTCTTGCGATCTCTCTCTCTCTCTTCTCTCTCTCTCTCTCTCTCTCTCTCTCTCTCTCTCTCTTTACATATTCACAAACTTAACCAAAACCCCTTCTTCCACAAAGAGCTCGAGTTCTTTCTTTCTTCGGCAGACTCTTGGCCTCGACCGCAGAAGGAACAATCTCGCAGAGCCTACCGAGTTTCCTCTTTACTAGTGGAGGGATGTCTTTGTCATCTTCGCCGCTCTTTGTAACACACTGTTTATCTGTGACATGAGAAATGTTAACGAAGACAAAGGAGATGTACCAAAGGCAGAGGAGCTTCAGGAAGCTGAGGGGAGTATCAAGGTGTGGCAGGAAGGGAACGTGGAAGAAGTGTCTCAGGGAAGGATCATAAGAACATGAAAATAAAGCTGGTTGCAAGAGACCATAAGGCTTACACAGAGGAGCTTCAGGAAGCTGAGGTGAGTATCAAGGTGTGGCAGGAAGAACATGTAAGAAGTGTCTGAGGGAAGGACCATAAGAACATGAAAATAAAGCTGGTTGCAAGAGACCATAAGGCTTACACTTGGAGAGTAGGGAACAACCTTGTGAGGAGGTTGAAAGATCATATGTAAAAGAACGGGCAATCATTCGGATAGAAAATAAAAAAATTAACCTTAACTTTATCGCTTCATTCTCCTCTCTCTTATCTCTTTATTCTCCTCTCTCTAGCTCTCTCTCTGTGCCTGGCTCTGCCTCTCTACTCTCTCTTATCACTAGACCTGATTCATCAAACTGGCCAAGTATTGAAAAAGATAACTGCAGGTGGGTGGGTAAGAGATAGAAGTCAAGAAATATACATAGATAAATAGAATGATAAAGAGAAAGATAAAGAAAGAGAGAAAGAATGAGAAAGAGAATGAGAGATAGAAAGAGAAAGAGAGAGAGAGAGAGAGAGAGAGAGAGAGAGAGAGAGAGAGAGAGAGAGAGAGAGAGAGAGAGAGAGAGAGAGAGAGAGAGAGAGAGAGAAGGGGTGGATGAGAGAGTGTGAGAGAGTGAAAAAGAGAGAGAGGAGAAAGAGCACGCATGCCCTTGTTTGTTTAGGTTAACACTGGTTTAGTTTGCCTTTGTGCGTGATGCGCTTGTGAGTGTGCACACGTCTTTTGGTCGTGTGCGGCTCTGTGTGTACATCCACCTGTACATGTGTACACGGCTTACCCATCTGTTTCTCTGAACAGGTGAAATATATGTTAATATTTTTTACAGCTTTTTGGCAGTGAATGCACTTGGTTGTTCATGTTAATATGGTATATATATATATATATATATATATATATATTATATATATATACATATATATATACATATACATATATACATATATATATACATATACATATATATGTATATACATATACATATATATACTTATGTATGAATATACACATATATATATACATATATATGTATATACATATACATATACATATACATATATATACATATATGTGTATACATACATAAATATATATACATATATATGCATATATATATATATATATATATATATATATATATTGTAGAATGTGTTCCACCTACACACGTGTATACTGGCTATTACTTTTAAACTTTGCCCAGCTTAACCCTCTTGCCTCGGGTTAAAACTTAACCATCTCAATTTAATCGTGGGTTGCAACAAACATGTCCTTACAGGTTTTACTAACAAACTGTCAATCTATTTCATTCACTTAACCCATTCAACTCCGATGACAAGATGTCTTGTCATTTGGTCAAATAAAACAAAAAATCATAAAACACCAAAATGTTTGATCAAACACCAGAAAAATATGACGTCAGTCCTCGCTTCGCTCGCAGCGAAGCGAGGACTGACGTCATATTTTTGTGGTGTTTGATCAAACATTTTGGCGTTTTATGATTTTTTTTTTTTTTTACCAAATGACAAGACATCTTGTCATTGGAGTTGAATGGGTTAAGGATAACCCAACACCCTAAATATATCATCTATATATATATATATATATATATATATATATATATATATATATATATATATAATATATATATATATATATTATATATATATATATATATATATATATATATACAAACACGTTGGGACAAAAACCTACAACATAGATATATATGAGTAAAAAACAAGGACATTATGTACATATCGCTTCACAGAATTCTGAAGATGAGGGGGAAAAAGAAAAAAAAGAAAAGAAAAAAAAACATAGAGTAAAGGGGGAGAGTGAGTGAGTACGGGAGGGAGAGTGGGGGATAGGGAGAGAGGGGGGGAGGGAGTGAGGGAGGGAGAAATAGCTCCTTTAAGTGACGAACAAAAAGTACTAGGGAAGTACGACGATTACAATGCAAGGCGGGTTGAAAATTTGACAAGGGACTAGGCAAACAATATGCAAAGCATAGTAAATTAGGAAGACAATTCATGGTCGATACACACAGAAAGCCTAGTGGGGGGCGGGGGGACCCGAGAAAGGGACGTCGGTAGGGCGCTGTACATGTTAAAAACATGCCTGATGCTGCAGTGGGGGAGAGGGGAGAAGGGAGAGGGGAAGTGGGGAAGGGGAGAGGTGGAGAGGGGAAGGGGAGAGGGAAAAGAGGGAAAGGGAAAGGGGAGGGGAGAGAGGGAGGGGGAGGGAAAAGGGATGGGGGAGAGGTAGGAGCGTGAACGGGGAAAGAGGTGAGGGAAGGGGAGAGGTGGAGATGGGGAGGGCAGAGGGAGGAGAGGGAAAGGGAAAGAGGAGGGTATAGAGGGAAGGGGAGATGTAGGAGCGTGAAAGGAGAAAGGGGAAAGGGGTGAGGGGAGTAAAGAGAGGGGAGTGGAAAAGGGGAAAGGGGAAAGGGGAAAGGGAGAAGGGGGAAAGGGGGAAGGGGGAAAGAGGGAGAGGAGACAGAAAAGAGGGCAGCGGGGGAGAGAAGCGATGGGAGAGAAAAGGGGGGATAGAGAAGAGGGGAAGGGGAAGAGGTAAGGGCAAAGGGGAAGAGGTAAGGGCAAAGGGGAAGAGGTAAGGGCAAAGGGGAAGAGGTAAGGACAAAGGGGAAGAGGTAAGAGCAAAGGGGAAGAGGTAAGGGGAAAGGGGAAGAGGTAAGAGCAAAGGGGAAGAGGTAAGGGGAAAGGGGAAGAGGTAAGAACAAAGGGGAAGAGGTAAGGGGAAAGGGGAATGTGACGAGACTGAAGTTATAGCTGTGGCTAAAGATAATAACGGCGAGGAGGAAGAGGAAGAGGAAGAGGAAGAGGAAGAGGAGGAGGAGAAGAAGGAGGTGGGGGAAGAGGAGGGACAGGAGGACGAGGAGGCAGAGAAAAAGAAAAATTAGCAGGAAAATGAGGGGAGTTGGGAGGAGCGAGGTATAGCAGAAGAAGAGATGAATAACACGTAAAAAACGGACACACAGAAGTACGAAGCAGAACCGGCGAAGGAATGTGGAACCGAGGAGTCTGAGTGAGCAACGTTCTTCGGGAGGTTCTGCGGGATTCCAATGAGGAGAGGACTCGAGTAACGAAAATAAATGTTGACGGGCGAGGTTTCCCGTGCCGGGCACCACATCTTTACCTCTACATTAGCCCGTATCATAAATATTTCTAACATTTACTGGGGATGGAAAGTCACCGTAACCTAGATAGTGGGCATAGGACAAATAAGACACTTTGTCCACAAGGAGCTAAGATAATAGTGAAATGACTGGTGAGTTCGGGAGGGTGAAAGACTTGATTAGATACCTCCCTTGTTAGGGTGAGGAGACCAATTGGTACATTCATACACATACCAAAGGCTTTTTTCCCCCCTTATAAGGGAGGTAGCCAATTGGTACATAATTAGATAAAAAATATTCTTTATAACGGACCTAAAAGGTTAAGTCATGACGACCCTTCACACTTCTTCAAACAGCCGAAGTCTCTCCAAGTTTGGCAAATCCGCAACAGCCGTTCCGCGATGCTGGACTTTGGGTGCAGGCTGGGTCACCGCGTACAAGGAGAGGTCAGGTCAGGTCAACCTCTAGATGAAAACCACAGAATACTCAGCAAATAAAGACGAAAGTAGGTCATGGGTTGAGAGTCGAGGGAGAATTGGGGGGGTAAAGAAAGAATGGGTGAGGGGGAAGATGGGGAGGATAAGGTTTAGGAAGGAGTAAGGGGGACGTCGGAGTAGTGTGGGGGGAAGGGGGAAGGAGGAAGGGGGGAGTGGAAGGGGAAGGAGAGAAGGGAGCAGGAGGGAGGATGAAAGGGGGAGAAGGTTTGGAAAGAAGGGAGAGGGAGGATGAGAGGTGGGGGAAGGAGAGGTGGGGGAAAGGGAGGTAGGGAAAGGGGAGGAGGGGGAAGGTGAGGTAGGGTGAAGGGGAGGAGAGGGAAGGGGAGGTAGGGTGAAGGGAGGAGAGAGAAGGGGAGGTGGGAGAAGGGGGAAGGGGGAGGGGGGAGGGGCGAAGAAGGAGGGGAGAGATGAACGCTTTAGAAATGAGAAGGGACGGGGAGCGTAAAGGTATGGAAGCGTAAAGAGAGGAAGTATTGTAAAGGAAAATGAGAAGGGTGGATATGAAGAGGGGGCGGGGACGGAGGGGGAGGGGGCGAGGGGGGAGAGGGGGAGAGGGGGAAGGAAGGGAAGGAAGTGTGTGGGGGGAGTGAAGGAAGTATGGGGGGAATGACGAGGTGGGGGAAGATGACGACAGAGTGAAGTGGAAGAATCAGGTGGGCAAGATGGAGAGGAAAGTGTCGGAAAGAGGTAAATGTGATTGAAAGGAAGAAGGGAACAACGAGAATTAGGAGCATAAAAGACAAAGAAGTGGAGAATTATATACATATATATATATATATATATATATATATATATATATGCATATATATATATGCATATATATATGCATATATATACATGCATATATATATACATGCATACATATATATATACATACATATATATATACATACATATATATATATATATATATACATATATATATATACATACATATATATATATACATACATATATATATACATACATACATACATATACATATATATATATATATATATATATATATATATAAGACGAGGGGTGAAGACAGGGACACGTGAAGGAGCGAAAAGGCTCACCGGATTAAAAGAGGAGCGATAGATACGTAGGGAGTAGGAAGAGGGAAGAAGATCCGAGAACGATAATAGAAAAAAACATATATATAAGATAAAAAACAAACGAAAAAAGAGAAGAGAAGAGAAGAAAAGAGAAAATCTAATGCCAAGTGACGAAGGGGCCGAGGGTGATGGGGAGGAACGGCAGGAGAGAAAAAGAAGAGCGTGAACGAATTAATGTTACAATAAAGTTAAAAAGAAGAGAGGGAGAGAGGGAGGGGCGGTAAAAAGAGAGAAAGAGAGAGGGAAGGCGAGATTATAGAAGCTGAAGGTGCGAACGGCTGCCGGAGGGAGAAAGGGACGTGAGAGTGAGAATGAGTGAGAGAATGAGTTAGTGAGAATTAGTGAGAGTGCGAGTGAGTGAGAGAATGAGTTAGTGAGAATTAGTGAGAGTGAGAGTGAGTGAGAGAATGAGTTAGTGAGAATTAGTGAGAGTGAGAGTGAGAGAATGAGTTAGTGAGAATTAGTGAGAGTGAGAGCGAGAATAAGTGCGAGAATGAGTTAGTGAGTGAGAATTAGTGAGAGTGAGAGTGAGTGCGAGAATGAGTTAATGAGTGAGATTTAGTGAGAGTGAGAGTGCGAGTGCGAGAATGAGTTAGTGAGTGAGAATCAGTGAGAGTGAGAGTGAGAATTAGAGTGAATGAGAGAGAAGAGTGAGTGAGCATGATGAGCGTTAGAGAGTGAAAATAAGAGTTAGAGCGAGAGCGAGA
>NC_134813.1:24104741-24112241 GCF_046742065.1 Oratosquilla oratoria
ACCAGGAGCATTCGACCCAGCTCCCCAGTCCCTCTCAGTGCCACCACCCCCTTTCACCCACTCCCTCCCCACACCACCGTCCTTCCCCCTCCTCCTCCTCTCCTCCTCCTCCTCCTCCTCCTCCTCCTCCTTCACCTCTTCTCTATTCACTCCTTTTCCACGTTCCTAGCGTATTCCTTCTTTGTTTCTGTGTGTGTGTCCGTTTGCATTTCATTAAAATAGAAGTACAATGCTTTGTTCCTACGATTTCTTGGGGGAATTCATCGACGCACACAGAGAATCTACGTTCAAACAGCTGCCGTTGTCTGCAAAGTTTAACGTAAAGGCAATTCCAGAGAAACATTTTTTTAGGGTTTCATGTGAGACACGGAATAAAAGAGAGAGAGCGTCTGTGTGTGTGTGTGTGTGTGTGTGTGTGTGTGTGTGTGTGTGTGTGTGTGTGTGTGTGTGTGTGTGTGTGTGTGTGTGTGTGTGTGTGTGTGTGTGTACACATCTTATGCGTCTACATCTAATATCTATGTAGTCTTTTCCTGCGTTAACAAAGACCTTAGGTGGGCAACTTATTTATATACATACACCTAAACTTCTTGCACTGTATGTGTGTGTGTGTGTGTGTGTGTGTGTGTGTGTGTGTGTGTGTGTGTGTGTGTGTGTGTGTGTGTGTGTGTGTGTGTGTGTGTGTGTGTGTGTGTTTGTATCTGTGAGCGTTTGTATATGTATTTCTGTGTATGTTTGTGTGCACCTGTGTGTGTGTGTGTGTGTGTGTGTGTGTGTGTGTGTGTGTGTGTGTGTGTGTGTGTGTGTGTGTGTGTGCGCTTGTCCGAGTGAGCTCTTCTCGCCATTTCCAATGAAAGGAAACAAAAAGAGTCCTATAAACTGTACATAAACCTACCACATCTCACTCAAGGATAAGATACACAAAAATGAATAAAATCAAGTTCGATGTAATGGCCACGATTATTCATTATTCACTCAATATGAGAACAGGCAGGTCCACTTCCCGTTAATTTCACAAAAAAATAAATAAATAAATAAAAAATAATAACGCCAGAAGACATGGTTGCTTGTAATAATAAACAAAAGTTTTCCATTTTCAATGAAACGCGATGAACCATTCAGATTTTGGCAAAATGAAAAAATGTAGACATAAATAATAGCTTCTGTAAACAACGAGCATGTTAACTTACTAATTCTTTTTTTAAGCCAAAGGATAATTTAACCCACGCGATCTGGTTCTCTCCTTACATCTCCGTACGTACCTGTAGAGAAAGAAAATATAATTTATTAAAAAGAAAGAAAAAATTAAAGAAAATTTATATTTTTGTAACATAGCGTAACGACTTACATTTACAAGAAAGACGAGAAAGTATAAGAGTACACACACACACACACACACACACACAAACACACACACACACACACAAACACACACACACACGCACATACAAACGGGCACGCACACACATACTCGTACACCCACACATACATACGAGCTCTAAACTTACCATATATGAGCTCAGAGCTCTCATCCACAGGGGTAATTGCTGTCGATGACGAGTCCAGCACGTAATCCAAGACCATGGTGAATCACACACACACTCACAATTCACTCTATATGTTTATTACAAAATTGAGCAATGAATCCCAAGTATAATAGGTTCTCTCCCTACAACGTACCTTGTAACCTCCAAAGGTTACTTCCTTAGTTAAGAAACATTAATCTGAATGAAAACACGACCTTACACTCCCGACAGGACGATCAATTCAACTGGGAGGCTGCAGAAGGAAATACTGAAATATTTCATCTATCTTCGTACCAGGCTCGTCTCAAATGGTCACACAAATAAATTGTCAATATAGAGTCCTGAAACTATTGGTTGTTTTAAAATAAGGTTAGACAACTTTATGAATGGGAATGACAGGTGGTAATGGACATGGAACTGCCTAGTGTAGGCCTTATGGTCTCTTGCAGTCTCCTACATTCTTATGTTCTTATCTACACAAATAAATGAACCAAGTCAAAAAAAAAAAAATTGATGAAAAAAACATGAATTACACGTTTCGATGAAACTACTGTCAACGCAAAGCTACTGTTATGACCACATTAGAAAGTTAGGAGTTAAACTATCGGAGGAGTAGGAAGGTTAGTGAGGATAGGAGGGTTAGGGAGGAGGGCTAGGGAGGAGGGTTAGAGATTAGGGAGGGCGGTGGGAAGAAGGGACGGTTTAGAAAATATACCACAAAATCAGAGAGAAAAAAAATGCACCAAGTTGCATAAGCCACTCATCTTTTTGTAGGTCTTTTCTCCCCTTCCTCCTTCTCTCCCTTCCTCCTTCTCTCCCTTTCTCCCTCTCTCTCTCCATCCCTCCCTCCCTCCTTCCCTCCCTACACTCTTCAAACATCCCCTCCCCACGAATCCCCACTCTTCAATCCCCCCAATCACCCACACGCACCCACACCCATAATGGTATGCAGGAGCTGTGTTGAACTTTATTCTTTATGCATTCAAATTATAAATAAAAATGAATAAGTCGGCCTGTACTATTCTTCTAGATACGAGTTTGCCAGTGAATATACGAGTATATATATATATATATATATATATATATATATATATATATATATTTATATATATATATATATTATATATATATATATATATATATATATATATACATACATATACTCATATATGTACATGTTTTGTGTGTGTGTGTGTGTGTGTGTGTGTGTGTGTGTGTGTGTGTGTGTGTGTGTGTGTGTGTGTGTGTGTGTGTGTGTGTGTGTGTGCGTGCACGCGTGTATGCACGCGTATAAGACACAATCCAAAGTGCAGTCACTGAATCCACGTCCCCAAACGAGTCGAGGGCCTAATTACAACCATCGTCGCTTGGGCCACTTCCTCTGGACAACCAAACACTCTCTCCCTTCTTTCCTTTCGTCACGAGATCGTTTCAACAGGTCATCCACGCGCCAGGTCCCCTCTTGCCTCGTCTCCCCGGGGGGATTCATAAGTACACTCCCCCGTAGTACATGTACATTCCCCCTAGCCCATAGAACACGTGCACCTAAACGTACGCATTCTCTTTCCTTTATGTTCACAAATCCTCTACTACATACAAAAAACGGGACGTTTTATATAACTAAAATATCACACCTGTACACTCACCCCACCCACCCCTAACGTTATACAACTCCCTTTCTCCCTCACTCCCTCCCTCCCTCCCTCCCCAACTCCCTTCCCCCGTCCCAACTACACGTACACCTCCCCCCTCCCTCCCCCCAACTTCCTCCCTCGTCCCAACTAATCTAAGAAAGCCAGTCCCTCGCCCCCCCCCCGTTCCCAATTCCTAATTAGTATTTGGCACTGCAAGATGGCACCTTGTTCTTGTTGGCGATCTTGCCAGATAGCACACGTATTTAGAGGAATTCTTCTCGTCCTCAATGGCACTCTGGACGCGCTCCTGCAATCCTCTGCAAGGAATGATCAACACACCCGATGGAAGAATATATTTACCAGAGCCATCCGCAGATAAATAGATATACATTGTCGACAAGATGGTAAACACTAGGGGGATACGGTAGAAAGTGGTGGTGGTGGTGGTGGTGGTGGTAGTGGTGGTGGTAGAGGGGGGGAGGGTTGTAAGTGGAGGTGGTGGAAGATGAGGAGGAGAACGTGGAATGGGATTTGGTACCATGAGATGAGGAAAGGTAGAAGGAGGAAGAAGACATGAAGAAAAGGAGAAGAAACAATAGTAAGAGTATAAAGACGAAGAAGAGGAAGAGAAGTGGAGGCCAAGGAAGGAGAACTGGAGTGACAAGAGTGTTGGAGGGAAGATGTGGAGAGACGAAGATGATGAGGAAGAGGAAGTGGAGGAGAAGGAGGAGAAGTGGAGCATGCGGGGGAGAAGGAGGAAGTGGAGGAGGAAGATGAGGAGGAAGAGATATATGAGGTAGAGGAGGTAGAGAAGGAAGAGGAGGTGGAGAAGAAATAGGAGGATGATAAAGAGGAGATGGAAGAGAAGAAGGATGAGCAGGAGGAGGATGAGAAGGAGGAAGAGGAAGAGTTGCAGGAGGTGGAGGAGAAGGAGAAGGAGGAAGAGGAGGAGAAGGAGGAGGAGGAGGAGGAGGAGGAGGAGAAGTTGAGGAGGAGGGAGAAGGTGAATAAAGAGGGGTGACAGAGGTCGTCGTCGACGAGATGAGGGCGAGGTCAAGGGCGAGGTCTCGGGAAGTTTGGGACCAGGGCGAGGTAGTGGAGGTCGAGTACGAGGAGGACCTGCTTTGGGACCCGGGTGGACGAGTACGACATATAGGACGAAGATTAGAGACAGTAGTAAAGAGGAGGAAGAAGAGGAGGTGGACGAGGTGGAGGAGGTGGAAGAGGAGGAAAAGGAGGAAAAGGAGGAGGAGGAAGAGGAAGAAGAGGAGGAGGACGAAAGAGGAAGACGAGGAGGAGGACGAAGGAGGAGGACGAAAGAGGAAGACGAGGAGGAGGACGAAAGAGGAAGACGAGGATGAGGACGAAGGAGGAAGACGAAGAGGAGGAGGACGAAGGAGGAAGACGAGGAGGAGGAGGAGGAGGGGAGGAGGAGGGGGAGGAGGATGAAGGAGGTGATGGATGTGGCAGTGGAGGAGGAGGAGGAGGAGGAGGAGGAGGAGGAGGAGGAGGAGGAAGTGAAGGAAAAAGATGTGAAGAATTTAAAACATCCATGACCCAAGTCAAATGACGAAGCAATGACGAAGGAATGTGAGAGAGAGACAGAGACAGAGAGAGAGAGAGAGAGAGAGAGAGAGAGAGAGAGAGAGAGAGAGAGAGAGAGAGAGAGAGAGAGAGAGAGAGAGAGAGAGAGAGAGAGAGAGAGAGAGAGAGAGAGAGAGAGAGAGAGAGAGAGAGAGAGAAAGATTGAAAGAAACAGAGGCAGAGAAACAGAGTGATGGACAGAAAGACAGACACGCATTCAAGCAGGTATTCGGGAAGACAGACAGACAGGCAAACCGAGACAGACACAGAGAGACAGACAGACAGAAACAAAGATTTTGGGTTCATCCCTTGGGTAGAGTTCAAGACGTCACCGAGGTCATAACGGAGATGCAAAGATCTTCTTTTCTTTTCCTTTTTTTTTTCCAAAAATTTCCTGGGTTACGGCGGCAAAAGCAACTATTCCTACGAAGGGTACACTTGCCATGCGATCAGATTTCTTGGAGGAGGAGGAGGAGGAGGAGGAGAAGAAGAAGAAGAAGAAGAAGAAGAAGAAGAAGAAGAAGAAGAAGAAGAAGAAGAAGAAGAAGAAGAAGAAGAAAGAAAAAGAAGAAGAAAAAGAAGAAGAGAGAAGCAGAAGAAGAGAGAAGCAGGAGAAGAGAGAAGCAGAAGAAGAGAGAAGCAGAAGAAGCAGAAGAAGAGAGAAGAAGAAGAAGCAGAAGAAGAGAGAAGAAGAAGAAGAAGAAGAAGAAGAAGAAGAAGAAGAAGAAGAAGAAGAAGAAGAAGAAGAAGAAGAAGAAGAAGAAGAAGAAGAAGAAGAAGAAGAAGAAGAAGGGTCGAGATGAAGGTTAAGAATGTGATAGTCCACCCACACCTGACATTAAGAGAAGATAATATCGCCTCGATTCCATAACGAATAGATTGATGAAAGGAACATAATGAGATTGATATGGTAGTAATATATGGTGGTGGTGGTGGTGGTGGTGGTGGTGGTGGTGGTGGTGGTGGTGGTGATGATGATGATGATGATGATGATGATGATGATGATGATGATGATAACCAACATCACCATTACCACCGCCGCCATCATCATTACACCATCATAATCATCATAATGATCATTATCATCACCATCATTATCATCATATCATCACTATACCTCATCATCATCTTCATGATATTGAAAAGTTACAACGAGGTAGAGCTGGTTTAGGAAGAAATGTTGTGTATGGTGGTGGGGTGAAAAATAGGATGGCGCAGGGGGGGGGGTTGTAGAGAAACGGGGGGAGGGGAAGGGGGGAGGGTGTGTGGGGGGATGGAGGAGAGGGAAACACTGAAGTGGAACAGACGGAAGTGGATGTGGCACGAGCAGACGACAGTTAGAAACAAGGGTGGAAAAGTCCGACAAGAAGCGAGTAGAAAAGACAGGAAGTCATTACAAGAAAGGAAGAAATGGGGGGGAGGGGGGGGACCTTCCCATGGAAGAAAGGAACCCTCTTTGCCTCGCAAAAAGATAAGACGACGAAGTACGAAGATAATGACAGCCGAAGTCGAACTGGGAAGGAAAAGGGGCGAAGCGATGGAATGATAGAATAGCTGAAACGTAACCCGCCCCGTGACCTTTGACCTCGCCATGACCTCACCGTGACCCCAGCGTGACCTCGGCTTCTTGTGCTGCCTTGCCGGCTCACCAGTGACCCCCACGCGCCCAAGCATATATAATAAACTCCGCTATTTGATCACTGTGTGGCATAACAAAGGTATGAGGTCTCCTATCATTAATCATTCTCTTATCTGAAGGTGTACACATGTAAATGACATGTAAATGACATGCTCCCTGACACACACGCAAACACGTACACGCACGGGTAAAGAGGTCGCTTGTACACACACACACACACACACACACACACACACACACACACACACACACACACACACACACACACACACAAACACACACATGTAAGTTTTAACCCAAATTCCTATCTAGTGCAAGCGGCACATTGAAATATTTATCATATTAAAGTCTTTTGTTTTATTTTTCAATACCACGATGCTTCACTGATTCCATATAAAACCTTAATTACTAAGGCCTCCTAACGAAGAGCTATTGAAGGTCCAGTTATACAAAGAACTTATCGTCGGCCATCAGACTTTCAAAGAAACTGAAGACAAACAGGATTAAGTAAAGTAAACAAGTACATAAACAAAACAAATAAATTCACAAATAAAGGCGTAATTAAAGAACTTCCTAATGATAAACGAATAGATAATTTACCACTGAGGAATAAATAAATGGGTAATAAACAAGTAAACAAATAAATTGACACATGAAAATGGATATAAAAAAGGGTGAAGGAGGGTTGCAATAATAATAGAAAATAATCATAATATTAATTTCCTGCACAATATAAAATATGTTCAAGAATGGAAGTATGCTGCACATTCCATCCATGTGTACAACATGTGACTCGCTAGTTATTGGGTATTACAAGTTAGTGAAATTAAGTCATATTTATCTTTTATCATTCACTTATTTTGATTTATCTACTTGCCTATTATTATTTAATCAACTCATTTATTCTTAGTCATTAATCTTCATTTTTCATTTATTTAGTCATCATTTTCGTTCATTTATTTATTACTCTCAAGAAGTAAATCTAGCCTTGGCTGATAACTGGTCACAGCTTCGACGTTAACTAAAATAAAATCACTTAAGGGCACTGAGCACCATAAAGTAACCCAAAACATTATTCATTTGTGCCGCGAACTCATAAGCAGGCAGGTAGTCGTAAGTT
>NC_134813.1:24114741-24122241 GCF_046742065.1 Oratosquilla oratoria
GGGAAAGATAAATGAAGGGCTGACGGGCTGACACACAGAGGAGGAGGAAGAGAGGAAAGAAGAGAAGAGGTAAGCAAGTATATGAAGAAAGGGAGCGAGAGAGCGAGCAACATGTCATCCACGGACTCAGGAATAACTGTACTGTTGTCGATCTCGTGATTATATACATATACCCATTAGCAAACTCACGGATCCTTTCGTACATACGAATCTCACCACAGACTCTCACACAGAAACTCTTGTCAAGACAAAAAAAAAAAAAATTCTTTCATAACATACGACTTAAGGTCTAAAGCGCCACAAAATTCGCATATAATCAGTGAATATCAGAATCCCCGAATGTAAGAATCCGCGAATATCAAAGTCCGCGAATAAGCGAATCCGCGAATAGTGGAATACTCCTAAATTTACGAATAACGGGAAGATCTCGCCGTGCCAGACTTTTTCCGACCAATAGTGAAACTACACGGTGCACAAATAGGCGCTGATTAATTCGACAACTTAGCGGAAAAGCGGCAGCATAGACATAATGTCATACGATGAGATTGGCGGTGGCGGAGGCGGCGGAGGCGGAGGCGGCGGACGCGGATGCATTGGCGGAGGTGGTGTTGGTTGTGGTGGCAGCGGTGGTGATGATGGTGTTGGTAATGATGGTGGTGGTAGTGATGGTGGTGGTGGTGGTGGTGGTAATGATGGTGTTGGTAATGATGATGATGATGATGGTTGTGATAGTATGATGATAGTATTGGTCATGATGCTGATTGTGGTAGTGTTGGTTGTAGTGGTGTTGGTGGTGATGGTGTTGGTAACGATGGTGGATATGGTTGCGGTGGTATTGGTGATGTTGTCGGTGGTGTTGTTACCTGTCTTTGATGGTGATGGTGTTGTTAGTACCTAGGATGACACAAACAATGTAGACGACAATAGCCACGAATGTGATACGATTATGAAAACTTTACAACAAAATACTAAATGAAAAAAATATAAGATAATGTCGGTGTTATGGTGTTCTTTTACAAGAACAATGTTATTCACAAAAAAATTTAATAACAAGGCTGATTACATTGTGCTGACAATGATAATAGAATTTTCATGTACATTGCGGTGCTGACGATACATTGTATAATAATAGAAATATCCTTTCCCGTTTTACTTAACCTTCCTGTTTTATAGAACAATAGTGTCATTATTTACATACATACACATGCATACATACATACATTCCCTCTCTCTCTCTGTCACACGCACGCACAAACACACACATTGTCTCATTACACGAATTTCATAATGAATGACGCCAACAAAGTACATAATAACAAACAAGCCCAAGAGAAGATCTACAATCAACAAACCTGAGGAATAAAGAGTCTAACTGTATTAAATAAAGACATTGTCAGGAAGTCGAACAATAACGAGCGGGCAGGGACCAAGTACTCCGCCCGGATTCGACCAATCAACGCCCAGAAAGTCTAAAACCCAAGTAATCGAGTAAACAAAAAGAAAACTATTGAAGGGAGAGAGAGAGGAGAGAGAGGAGAGAGGGGGGAGAGAGGAGAGAGAGGAGAGAGAGGAGAGAGGGGACAGAAAGGAGGGAGGAGAGAAAAGAGAGGAAAGAGAGGTGAAAGAGGAGAGAAAGGAGTGAGGGGAGAGAGAGGAGAGAGGGGAGAGAAGGAGAGAAGATAGAGGAAGGAGAGGAGGGAGGAGAGGAGAGGTGAGGAAGGAGATGGGAAGAAAGAGGAGGGAGAGCGGGAGAGAAAGGAGCGAGAGGGATGAGAGAGGGGTAGAGAAGGGGAAAGAGGGGAAGAGAGAGGGAGAGAAGGGAAAAGAGGGAAAGAGAGGGGGAGAGAAAATGGAGAGGGTAAAACAGAGACAGTCAGGCTGACATACTGACGGACAAATAAATAAAGACGTACAGACATAAAGGCAGAGAAAGACAGACAAAAAAAAGAACAAAGACAGACACAAAAAAGAGGCAGACAAGACAGACAGACAGACAGAGACAGACAGTCGGAAACAATTTTACCTAAAACACAAAAGAAAAAGGCTTGTAGACAAGTAACATTTTCAAACAAGTAATCACAACAACAAAAACAACAACCAACAAGAAGCGTAGCAAGCAAGTAACTGGCAGAAATGCTAATGATGCTGGCCACTACAAAACAGCGCACAATGCAATATTGAGCAGATCTAATGACAATCATGAAAATAACCTCATATATAATTGAGGAAATAATTAGTCCTCCAGCTGCACAAATCATTAATTAGATAGCCAGGGCATAATGAATAACATATTAATATCTCACAACCAATTTTTGGGCTTGCTGGCTTCCTCGTCCAGGACTCTCTCCCCTCCAACATTCCCTTTCTCACTTCTCTTTCACTACTACCACCACCACCACCACCACCTTATCATCATCATCATCGTCGTCGTCACTGTCATCATCACCATCGTCGTCGTCACTGTCATCATCACCATCGTCGTCTTCGTCATCCTCATCGTCCTTGTCATCGTCATCTTCGTCCTCGTTCTCATCCTCGTCCTCCTCCCCATCCTCCGCCTCTTCCTCCTCTTCCGCCTCTTCCTCCTCCTCTATTCCTTTCCACCACCACCACCACTACCACCTCATCTTCACCATCATCGTCGTCATTGTCCTCCTCATCATCCTTGTCATCGTCGTCTTCGTCCTCGTCTTCGTGTCCGCCTCCTACTCCTCCTCCTCCTCCTCCTCCTCGGCCTCTTCGTCCTCCTCCTCCGCGTCTTCCTCCTCCTCTGTTCCCTTCCCCCACAACTAACACATCCTTCCCACCATTACTTCCCTTCCCTTCCCTTTCCTTTCTACTTGCCTATCTCCTCCTCTGCCTTCATCCAGTCTAACATTTCTGGATCATACTTCTTCATAACTCTTCCCGTCTCTCTGACACTGTTTGTTAAGGAATGCCTATCCAAATAACACCATTTAACAATGTCTTCCTGTTTGTCTGTCTGACATCGTATCAGATACTGCCTCGCTCCCGTCTTTTACACAGTGTCTAGGAGTCTGGCTTACCTACAATTAGCTCTATATATTGCTCCTTAAAACATGCGACTAAACACAAGTGAGCACATATACAACTTTGAATGAACGAAATAGCTTCCTGTCAGACTGCTTCATTGTATATGCACCTCTACGCGTACACGCGCACGCATACACCATATGTAGTCAAGGTTACAGAGAATATGTCCGCACGCGCGAACACACACGCACACACACATAAACACACACACAGCACACACACACACGTCCATACATACATACATACATACATACATGTGATTAATCGTACATATACAAATACATACAACGTTCAAGCCCACAGATAAATACCTGTTTTTTTTAATATAATTATATCGGCATTCAAAAATACATGAACGTACACGCACACGCACAAATACACTCTATACCTCTATATTTCATTCGACAATTTCTCTATATTTTCCTCATTTTCTCATATTTGTTGTCTCTTCCCATCCTCCCTCTCCCTTCCCCTCTCCAAATCCTCCATAATGATCTCCCCCTCCTCCTCCATCTCCTCCTCCTCCACTCCTTCGTCTACCAGCACCCACCTCTTCTTTTTCTTCATCTCTTTATTCTCCGACTTTTTATACCTCCTCCTCCTCCTCCTCCTCTTCCTCCTCCTCCTTATATCCCCGGCATCAATGTCATCCCTTTCTGTTTCTTCATATAACTATTAATGTCACTCTCCTCCTCCTCTTCCTCCCCCTCTTCTTCTTCCTCCTCCTCCTCACTCAACAATAAAAACAATGAGTAATCAATAATAATGAAGAGAATATAATAGAAATTATATAAAGGGTTTATGTATACATATGTGTATATGTTTTATACACACACATGCAATATTATATATATATATATATATATATGTATGTGTGTGTGTGTGTGTGTGTGTGTGTGTGTGTGTGTGTGTGTGTGTGTGTGTGTGTGTGTGTGTGTGTGTGTGTGTGTGTGTGTGTGTGTGTGAACACTGATGATACACGGCTGAATCCAGACTTTTATCTACAGCTGTACACAGCCCTGGAAACACCGACCACCCTGACTACTCCAACCCGTCTGCATGAAAATGATGCATATTTATCGGTACGATATACATATACTATTACGAACGATTATTTTAATATTAATGCACAACACTCAGACATTTATTATTATCAATGTCGGACCACAGCTGGTCCCTAAATATATCATATGATTTGATCCATTATATAGCAACATCGAAGATTTCTCTATGAATATCAAAACTAGTCCACTGATTTTTATTAATTACATTCCTAATTATATATGCATTGATGGCGGCATTTTACAGAATTGTATCTGTAACATTCCCTTATTAATTAAACATTATGTGAACTACGTTTTAAAGAAAATGCGGAAAAAATCAAGACTGAGGTTCGGGCCTGTGGACAATATATTAAGATTTTTTTTGTATTTCTCGTCCTAATTGAATGTATATATTTCTCTCGCGCTGAAGTTTAATGCATTAATCATTTTTTAGACAAATCGTAATGAGTTCTACTGTCACTTGGAGACACCAGTGCCTCTCGTGGAGACAGACAGACGGGAGAACAGACAGAAAGACAGACCGACAGACAGACAGACAGACGGGCGAACAGACAGACAGACAGACGGGCGAAGACAGAGACAGACGGGCAAACAGACGGGCGAAGACAGAGACAGACGGGAGAACAGACAGACAGACAGGGAATGAGACAGACACAGAGACCCATACAGAGACAGACAAACATAAAGGCAGAAACCTACAAAGGCAGATCGACATAGACAGACAGACCGCCAACAGACTCGTAGAGACAGACACCTACAGACATCACTGACACAGACACCAGCCTAGACAGACATGCACAGACACACAGACAGACAGACAGACAGACGAGGCTTCTGTCACCCAAGACACGTCAGTGAAACAGCCTCGCTGGACAAAACAATCGCGTATTATGTTGCCTATCATTCCATTTTCACCCGTATGACATCGTGCCATAGAGTCGAAATTCGTTGCGTTTGCCGAACCCCAAATTCCATTCAGCTAGAGGAAGGACAACAGTTGGGATCTGGATTAGACGCTTTTTTTTCTCGCGTTAATTGTCAAATGTATAAGTTTGGTCACTGTGATAAAGCATATCGACTTTGAGACCTTTCGGTCCGTAACGAGGTCGGGGGGGAGGGGGAGAGGGAGTGGGGGAGAGACGGGGAGAGGGGAGGGGACAGTGGAGGGGAGAGGGAGGACAAGGAGATAAGGTTAGGGAGGAGAGGGGAGAGGGAGGAGAGGATGGAGGGGGATGGAGGAAGAAGGAGGGGATGGCGGGGGGAGGGTGAGAGAGGAGAGCGAAAGGGAGAGAGGGGAGAGTGGAGGGAAATGGGAGAGGCGGAGAGAGGGGGAGAGGGGAGAAGGGGAATGGGTGAAGGTGGAGAGGGAGAGGAGGAGAGGGGAGAGAGTGAGAGGGGAGAGGGGGAGAGAGGGAGGGGGAGAGGGGGCGAGAGGGAGAGGAGAGGGGGAGAGGGGAGGGAGAGGGAGAAAAAAGAAGGGATAGGGGAACAGGAAGAGGGGGAGAGAGAAAGGGGGAGGGGGGATAGGAGGATGTGGAATATTAACCAAATTTTTCTTCAGATTTTTAATTTTTTATTCCAAATATTGGAAATTTCCGAATTTGTGAAATTCCCACTAATGGAGAGTATTACCTATACAGCACAATGCTAGCAAGGGTTAATGGGTAAAAATATATAATTTAGGATCACCATAACGCGCGTTCTAGAGTTATAAATTTATTTTCAATAAACAATTAATCTAATCGTCAACTAGATTCCACAGAGAAATAGTTCTCTACGGTTCTATATACAACAAATAACAAATATAAATTTAATCAAGCCGAACCCTCCTCGTTTCTGTCATCTTCGTCTAGAATTAATGTATTCAAGACTATCTATGAATAAAGACTTTATAATCATCCGGTAGATCAAATCTACCTTTTAGTCTGGAACACCGGAAAGTCTGGACCTTCCGTGAGATGGGGGTACGGAAGCGGGGAGCAATGATATCGGAAAATTATATCGGAAACTGAGATTTTGAGATCAGAAGTGGCAAAATGATAAAGGACTATTATTTATGGATCTTGAGGTCGACGGGTTTTTGGGTGACAAACTTCATTACAATTAAAATGTCATCCATCAAAATCTCTTTGAGGTCTTTCGACTCAACGGGGTCAGTGTATGTTCCATACGCTCTCTCCTCCCCCCAAACCTTCTCCCACCCCCCACCCTTCCCCCCACCTACCACCCTTCCCCCCCAACCACCTCCCGCCCCCCTCCAACCTCCTTTCTCCCTCATTACTCCCTCTCTTCTACCTCACTGTTTCACCTTATTCTTTACTCCCTCCCTCCTCCCTCTCCCTTATCCCTCTCTCTCCCCCTCTCCCTTAACCCTTCTCTCTTCCTCTCCTTTAACAATCCTCTCTCTCTCTTTTACCCCCCCCTCTCTCTCCCTCTCTATCTCCTCGGTATAATTATAGTGCCCAAGATCACCAAAATTAAAATCTAAAAAACAACGTCATTAGATTTAATTTCAAAGGTTTTTACTTCACAATACCAAAAAGTCCATTTGTTGTACCTTAATTGTATTTATTCTGGCTATCGCTAAGTGACTTTCCTACAGACCTACACACACACACACACACACACACACACACACACACACACACACACACACACACATACACACACACACACGTACACACACACACACCTATCTGGTAACCTATTGACTGTGTTATTTATTAATCAAATACTCGATTTCTGTCAACCGACGGAAATCTAGGGGCGTAGCGGTTAATCGTCATCGGCGGGAATCGCTTTTTTTTTTTTCTTTTTTCTTTTTTGAGAATCGGCATCGTCATCGGCAATATTTTACCGATGACGATGCAGATTCCCTCCCCCCCCCCCGAAAAAAAAAAAAAATCTCGCCGATGCCGATTTACCAAAAAAGTGCCGATTCCCGCCGATGCTGATCAATCGGCACACCCCTACGGAAATCATCACACTCGAGGCTATCGTAGTACATGTTTGTTCTTCACTAGAGCTAAAGCATTTAACATTAGGAACCACAAATCGCCTTTGCATGAATAGCCTTCCCACATACGGGGCCTCCTTGTCAAGAAACGAATTACCGACTGCGTTGATAACCTCACGAGATTGTCCATCGGGATAGAAGCGCTGGATAAACTGCATTCCATAACAACAACGACCCTTTATACGTTGTATCTGATCACTGAAATTACATTACTACACGTCTTCACCCAAAGCGATAATTACTATTTCGTTTCCTTCGACAATGCGTCCCACATCTTATGACACGAGGAAAAAAAGTCTCAATCTATCACAATAAAATCACAACATCCACATAAAAAAACAAGACCAAAATTAACCACGATGAAGA
>NC_134813.1:24137241-24144741 GCF_046742065.1 Oratosquilla oratoria
TTTTTCTTTCCCTTTATCTCTTATGAAATGTGAAATATACATATACATACAAGACATACATGAATCTGAGCAATGTGCCCGTAAACGAACGAACACACACACACACACACACACACACACACACACACACACACACACACACACACACACACGCACAAAAAAAATGAATTAAAAAAAAATACCAATACCAGTTCGCGAACACGCCCTATCACAATCACATTTTGTCTTTACCATTTCCGAATTGGCAGCACCAGCAGGGAGAGGACAGACAAGGAGTGTTTTGCATCGCCGGGCCGCCAGTAGGGGGACTATCATTCTGATAACAACGGACCCTCTCTTCTATCTTAATCCTCCCGTAAAATCAGGAAGGAGAGGAGGAGGAGGAGGGGGAGGAGGAGGGGGAGGGGAAGGGGGAGGAGGAGGGGGAGGGAATGGAGGGGAGGGGGAGGAGGAGGAGGAGGAGGATGGGGAGGAGGAGGAAGGTTCAATTACATTGTGGGTAGAAGAGTAGATGAAGTAGAGATGGAGTACGAGGGAAGAAGTTTGACGATGATGACGAATAAGCTAGCGCGTGTGTGTATATATTTGTGTATATAAGTGTGCATGTGTGTGTGTGTGTGTGTGTGTGTGTGTGTGTGTGTGTGTGTGTGTGTGTGTGTGTGTGTGTGTGTGTGTGTGTGTGTGTGTGTGTGTGTGTGTGTGTGTGTGTGTGTGTGTGTGCGCGTGTGTGTGCGCGTACACGTGCCCTATACAGTACGTACACACACGCTTACATGAGCATATAGGCTCCACGCTCACGAACCCCCCCCCACCACCACCACCGACCGTGTACACCTGTAAGTAAACTATTCGCGTGAATTGGTTCGTTCCTAAGGACGAATAGGTCTCCGGGTTGCTGAAGAAAGAAAAGGATACACGACTCATTAGACACATGTCCGAATATCGTCATCGAGGGGAACGAAGCGAGTAGTTTCCAAGAGAAACCATTGCCCCTCTGGACCACTTCAACGCCATTTCTAGACCCTCTTCTGTCGGCAGGTGATTTTATCCAGCTGAATCCCTTCCTCGATTAAGCAAACTAATCTAAGAAGGAGTTAGGAGAAAATGCTTGAGAAAATGCGACGTCGTAATGAAGTTTAGGAAAAATAATTCTTAAGAATGTCTTTTAGACATTCATTAACTTCTTATCAGGCGACATACTCGTACATAAAGATATAAGAATGAAGGAGACTGCAAGAGACCATAAGGCCTACACTAGGCAGTTCCATGTCCATTACCACCTGTCATCCCCATCCATAAAGTTGTCTAACCTTTTCTTAAAACAGCCGATAGTTTCAGCGGACACTACATGGTTACTAAGTCTATTCCATTCCTTGACCATTCTATTAGTAAACCAGTGCTTGCATATTTCCTCATTATATCTAAATTTGGAAATTGGTATGTTATAACACTTTTGTAAAAGTTCACTATAAACCCACTATCGGAGAAATAACAACGGAAAGTACAGGGAAACTGTATATTTCGACTACTATCTGTAGTCCTCTTCAGCAGAAGAGGACTACAGATAGTAGTCGAAATATACAGTTTCCCTGTACTTTCCGTTATTATTTCTCCGATAGTGGGTTTATAGTGAATATCTAAATTTGCCCATATAGTTTTAATCCTTGCTTCTCCTGACAGCCGCCAAACGATTTTATTACCCTGTGAGTTGGTTAAAGTTACAACAACTATGATCTATCTCTATCTCAACACAGAGGGCACATTCGTCGCTTCTATGTTGCTCTACTGCAAACGTGTTTGGTAAAAGTTTGACATCAATACATTGCCAGAACAAGAGCGACGGCCTCTGGTATCACTCGCTGGCTGATAAGGACCTTGCAAGAATGTCCCCGGACTTTAGAGTGTAACTGTACTTTTTATCCATTTAAAGGAATTCAAGTGACCAACCCACTGTTTACATACCTCCCTCAGGTCGTCATTACTATTGTTATTTTTAGTATTACCATAATTATTATTACTATCATCATCATCATCATCATCACTATTAATATCATTACTATATTTAGTGTTATTTTCATCATTATCACATATACACATACATGTGTATATATAATTATAACCATGCTGTTGATGATAAATAGATCAAATAAGTATAGAGGATGAATAAATGAAATGAATAAATTTGAATTTAAAAAATACATCTTGAAAATTATGAAATCCCCATGAAGAACACTTTAAGTCTTAGGTGACGTCACTCGTTCTGCTAATGACGTCACTATGAAATGGTGACGTCACTCCATGGATGAAAAGGTGACGTCATTTCATTGGGAAAAAAACAACAGCGTCACTTCAGTGGCGCAAATAATTACGTCACCTACACGGGACAATTAATGACGTCACGTCAATGCTGCAGCCAATAACGTGACTTCATGATTAAAAAGAATGACGTCATCAACTCATGGTACAACTAATGACATCCCTCGACAACGTCACAGAGATCAAACAGCGCAATCGCTAGTGAGCGGATCACAACGTGCAAACACGCATTGGTGTCCAGGGGAGGGGGGACGGGGGGTGGGGTGGGGGGATGCGGCACCTGCCCAGTAATTAATTTTCCAGAGAGATAATTATAACTGTATTTCATTGTAACACTTCGGGGGGAGCCGAACATGATGGGTCGTGTCAATGGAGTGGCCACTATATTACTACTCGGGTGTATTTGTACGCGGCAAACGTTATCATCATCGGCCACCGAAAAACGGGGACGCGCGGCAGCCCAATGGATAACATGTCGATCTCATGAGCAGGTGGTCATGAGTTCGATTCCCGGGAACCACGGGTGCTTCTTGCGTTGGTTCCCGATAGCCCTGGCCAGGCGGGGAGGCGACCCAAACATCGGCCTAAAGAAGAAGAAGAAGAAGAAAAAAAAAACAAAAAAAAAACCAGGGCTTACCCTAACAGAGGTTTTGACTTCCTACAAAACAGGATGAGGTGTAGACTAATTTGGGGGTAAACCCAGGCCTCTTTAAAAGCTGTGAAAGCTAAGTTTGCGTCTTTTACGTGGAAGTTACTGATAGACAAAGTGATATAGATATTTATAATATCTTCGTACAAGTTATTCTAACGTATTCTTGGTGTTTGCGAATATAGCCCACTTCGCTTCGCCTAAAGTAATTTAACCTTACTTGACCTAACTTGACTTAATCTTGTTTATCTAAGTCTGGCTCAACCAATCACCATCGAAGTTATCTTGGTGTGCAAACTACCACCTTCGTGCATTATCTATATATTTATCTATTTATTTACTTATTTATTTATTACCTTATCTGCTTCTTTGTTTATTTTTGCATTCCGGGACAGTGCTCCGCGTTAAGGTGACCAATTCGCGCCTCAGACAGAACTAGAATGCAACTGAGCTACAAAATAATTTCTGTGATGTAATTCAGCTTTGATCGCGAGAACCTTAACTGACATCGACAAGTTGCATGACGCCACAAAGATAAACAAACACAACAATAAATGAACCAATAAATAAACAAATAAACGAACGAATAAACACACAAATTGATAAGAAATAATTTAATAGATGAATGGGCAAACAAACAAAAATATGCCTTGCATTTCGCGCCTGTGTTGATTACCGCAGAAAACAAGCAGATGGAGATGAGGTGCTGAGCGGGTTGGTATGTGGAGGAGGAAGTGGAATCAAGTGATGGATTCGGGTGGAGCCATGATTGATGTATTGTATGACGGCAAGCAGCTGGTACAGGGAGATGGGAATAGCGCTGACGATCAGGCTACTACTTGATGCCAGAGAGCCTGAAATATCAGGCTGGCATTGCCCCTGACCCAAGGGTCTGTGGATCGAGTTAGTAGTGGCACTGACCTTAGGGCAGGCTGGGTCAAGTAGCCACTTGTGCCAACCTGACTACAGTACCACCGAATACCAGTCGGTTAATTCGTCAATGGCCGGCTTGGCACAACGTTATGAGACCGCCACTAGATACCTAGGACCCAAACTAGATCAAGTAAATGAATGTTCCTTCGTTATTGAATATTCCTAGAGGTGAGTCATTTCTAGAAGACCCGAAACGCTTTGAACAACAACAACCAAAAAGTCAGTGATGGGTCAGCGTGGAACAAGAACGAACCAGCTGTCACCAACTGGCGTTGGAGAAGCCAGAGGGACAAGGAGACAGTCAAGATGGCAATGAAAACACCCAAGTGCCAACGAGAGCCCGGACATGAGACAACCGCTGAAACAGATTCACTTACTGCCTAGATATCCCCAACTCCTGTGCAGGAGTAGACATAACATGGCTAAGACTCTAGAACTTAAAATAGAAAATCTAGAATAGTCGGATTTGTTTGATGAACTATGAAAAAAGGTCACACCAGATTTGGGCCCGCGGACTGTCCCATGACTGAATAGAAATGCCTGGAACCACACTATATATATATATATATATATATATATATATATATATATACAAATATATGTACATATATACATACATATATATTCTAATAAGAACATGGGTACGTGTGTTCACATGTACTTTTTGAGCTGAAGATGTAATATATGAAAGCGCTCTGCTTCGTTAGTTTCTTTTTTCAAGTGGTCTACTTTGCACAAACACACACACACACACACACACATATATATATATATATATATATATATATATATATATATATATATATATATGCATGTGATATATCATGTAACTATGTTGAAGTCAAAGTTCCTGGCTGGATGAGTCGGATACAGAATCCAGAAATAGAATGACCCATCAGAATGGATGGCAAAAATATCGCCAACGGATGAATATCCTGACAACAAGATCCATCCCAAACCCCTTTCTCTCCTACTCCCCCACCCCTTCCTCCGTCCCTAACGGATGACGGGCGGATTGCGCACGAGGTACCAGGGCAGTGGATGAAAGTGGACGTAGGTGTCTGAAATGAATTGAAAATGGCTGAATAATAGCCGGAAGGTAGACGGCAAAAGAATCCAATAGAACTGTGATGTTATGTGGATATACTGAGTTCAAACGGACACAGGTAGTGAATGACGCACACACGCGCACGCACAAAAGTGTACATACGTGTACACACGTGTGTACTCACACATATATGCATACACATACGCACACACACACACACACACACACACACACACACACACGCACACAAATACACACACGCAGGCACGTTCACACGCACGCACATATGTACATACACAAAGAACTCTCGTTCGCACGTACACACACACATAAACGCACATACACACACACACACATACACACACAGGAGACGGGTTAACTAGACAGCAGGCCAAACAGACGATTGAATAGACAGACTCCAGGGGAGACAGAGAGTCAGTCAGGTGACCAAAGAGACATAAAGAAAAGGGTGCAGAACGTTGAAACGTTCCTGTGTGACGTCATGGAAACGTTTCTGTCTGCGCAGACGCAGCGCCGCACAGGACATGGATCCGGCGAAAAACAAGTCAACTGGAATGCACAATATCTGGACTCAAACATACACACACACACACACACACAATACATAATATATAACATTTTAGCCTCATCTGTAATTTTTCATATCATATATGTATATATATATATATATATATATATATATATATATATATATATATGTGTGTGTGTGTGTGTGTGTGTGTGTGTGTGTGTGTGTGTGTGTGTGTGTGTGTGTGTGTGTGTGTGTGTGTGTGTGTGTGTGTGTGTGTGTGTGTGTGTTTTAATGTAACCCATTTTTACGTTCTTTTCATCATATATAAAAAAAAGACATAACTAATCTGGGGTAGTGATTCGAATTCAATTCATGTCCTCTTATTTTTACCCTCCCAGTCGCGGGTTCGAATCCCGCACTTGTCTCTGATTCCCAGCGACGATGCCTATTCCCTTCCCGCAAGTCCCTAAATCGTATAACGGGTCAAAGTTCAGCGCCTCCTAGCGTATGCTCACTTCATCTCACAGGCTAGCACAGACAAATTCCAACATATACAGACATCGCTCATGTGTGGGTCTTCACTATATATTGATTGTTGTGATTGGATTGTAAAAATAAACACACTTGCTATTTTCTACATAACCGTGTTCAATCTGTTTCTACTCTATATTTCTATAATTGGGATCCCACGGCATTCTAAAACTATTTTATCAGCTTTTCCATGTTACTACCATTTCCTCAATTTTCCCTCTGTGTGTGTGTGTGTGTGTGTGTGTGTGTGTGTGTGTGTGTGTGTGTGTGTGTGTGTGTGTGTGTGTGTGTGTGTGTGTGTTCTGTATGTGTATGTGTGTGAATGAGTGTTTTTGTGTGTACTTTGTGTAAATGAACGTGTGTGTGTGTGTGTGTGTGTGTGTGTGTGTGTGTGTGTGTGTGTGTGTGTGTGTGTGTGTGTGTACGCGCGCGCGCTCGCCGATTCATACACAAGTGCGTGGGAGAGTCGTTTCCCTACTCCTACACTTGAAACCTCTGCACCACCATTTGAAAGTGCAACCCAGAGGGGCTGACACCCGGTGTTTTCGTATAAAAAAAAAAAAATTGTCAACCGACGATTGTTCCCAACAACCCAACCTTTCTTCCTGGAGGGACCTCCCAGAGGGCGCAAGGACCGTTGCCGACAACTGCGGGGCTCCGGTTATCGAGCCCGTGAAACTCCTAGTCGATACTTATAATTATTACGATGAGCCTCTTTATCCACATTCTTTTTGACCAACGACCATTTACATTAACTTTCTCGCGAAGCCTTATGCCGCTTTATCCAAGGCTTCTTCAATCATGTACCTTCCCATTCTTCCCCCCCCTCCCCCCGCTATCGCTTTCTCTCCTCGTGTATTTTTCCCCAAAACTCGTAACTTGTTCTCTTCAAACCATCTTCTCCGCTTCCTTCCCTTCCTAGGACGGAGGCTGCGTCGCCTCTTCCTTCTCTCCTCCTCCTCCTCTTTCGCCTCTTTCTCCTCCGCCTCCTCTTACCCTTCCTACTTCTTCTATTCTTTCTCCCCTTGCTGTTTCTCGCCCTTCCTCTTCCCCCATCTCCTCCGCCTTCCTTTCTCCTCTTCTTCTTCCCCTGCTCCTCCTCCTCCTCTTCCTCCTTACATGCGAACTTCAAGACGAAAACTCCCATCGCTCCAAAAGAAGTAAGACATGTCCGAACTCCAGCGGCATTTCCACGATATTTGATCACCTCAATCCATATATACAATGCAGGTATAGAAACACGGGCCACGTCTCCGATCGTACGCTTTCCCATAACTCTTCGGTCAAGCCTGCCCATAGACCCCCACCGCACGCTTCCCGAGCGATACAGAGTGGGTTCGTGAACGCTATACTCCGAAGACGCGTCTGTATATTACTGTAACTTTCCAAATAAATAGTACTATTCATCATACGCTTGTCATTGGTTATAAGCGAAGGCTGTGGGTATTAGAATAATACCAAGTTTGGTACTGGCCCCCCAGAGCACTTTGG
>NC_134813.1:24149741-24162241 GCF_046742065.1 Oratosquilla oratoria
CACAGGTTGTGTTCTCGGCAATTCCCCCATTTTACCAAGTTGGTTTTGATTTTTCTGATCCCGATTCTTGTCCGAATCAGCGCACACCGGTGTAAAATAATTATCTCAAATTTCTTAACAATCCCAGCAGACTAAACGATACCCGACACTGTATCATCATCTTAACGATTTTACTATCTCACGCGAATCTAGACATTATAGAGTATCCTTGGTATAGAAATTTAGATTCGAGACCTTTGAATACACAAGAATACGTCACCTAACACTAAGATCAAAGAAAGAAAATTAAATTCCCATATGTTTCTTAATAACACGTGAACGAAATATTTCTAAATTTCATGTGGATACCTTAAACTTTCGATCGTGTATGTGCTATGCAAACTTTTAATCATTTGCAAAACTCAAATCGTATGTCTCGTTTATATGTGAAGATTATCTGAAGTTTGCAGGTCGTCCACCAAACCTTTGGTTCTACGTGGATGGATCGAATATACTCACTTGATATGTGGGCATATCTACAGCAACGATCACAAGTAAACAAAACATATAAACCTTCAATTAATTATCTGTGGACAAGCCCTCCATCACGGGCGACCCTTTCCTGTTACGAAATCAAACTTCCAAATGATTTGCATTTCCTCTGACGTAAAGAATTAATTCATTCTAAGATGAACCTTAATGAAAGGTTCGCCATTCACTCAGATACTTACGTTTATGTAACCAAACAACGTTATTTCTGGGTTTCTGTGACTGAAATATATATACATATACATTTGGATTTAAGAAGGAAAACAACAAGAACTGGTTTACTAAGAGACTGGTTAATGTTCAACGAGTTGATAACCCTACAGTGAGCGTTGAAATTATATGGATGGGGATGACCGGTGGTAGTGGACATGGAACTGCCTAGCGTAGGCCTTATGGTCCCTTGCAGTCTCCTTCATTCTTATGTTCTTAGGAAGCGAACAGTGAAGAGAAGAGGTCGAATGAGACATTACCGAATAGATAATGATGAAGAAGAACCTATAGATCCACTCGCTGGCCACTGCCCCCCACCGCCCGCCCGCCCGCCCGCCCGCCCGCCCGCCCGGCCGGCCGGCCTTCTGTGTCAGAACGAAGACGGCCAAACAGATGCAAATGCGAGAAAAACAAAGCCTAAGTACAAATGCTCATCTACGCATGGTCTGCCTTCAACAATAGAACCCAGTAACCACCCCTCACTTACTCCCCCTTCCCTTCCCCCCCCTCCCCCCAATCACACCCTCTCCCCACCCACATACACCCTACCACCCCGAGAGCAGTTTCCATCGTCCTCCTTATGCTCACTCCAGGGCGTCGAGGGACGTCAAGGTGAAGGCATGTTTACAAGAATGACAAAATAACCTGTTCGATTCCTCGAGTGCAAGGCTTCGTCCTTATTTAAATAAAACCATCTGGTATTAGCCTGAAAAAAATTATGTCATCGTAACAACCTAAGGGCTTTAGTATACGTCTACAAAAATAAATTAATCAAATCAATCAATTCAATTTGAAAATTGGCTTAAGAACATTCTTAGCCTAAAGTCAGTACATTGTATCGAACATCTAATTATGTGTTCGATGTATTACCGTTTGGGCGGTCATGCAGCTGTATGATCATGCATAATACATCTTCAAAATCCAAATATAAAACATCTGCTAACCTAACCACGCCCATGACCACGCACACATACATACGTGTGTGTGTGTGTGTGTGTGTGTGTGTGTGTGTGTGTGTGTGTGTGTGTGTGTGTGTGTGTGTGTGTGTGTGTGTGTGTGTGTGTGTGTGTGTGTGTGTGTGTGTGTGTGTGTGTGTGTGTGTGTGTGTGTGTGTGATTCACCATGGTCTTGGATCACGTGTTGGACTCGTGATCTACAGCTATTCCCTTCCCGGAAGAGAGCTCAGAGCTCCTATATGACCGATCTAAGGGTAATGTTGTGACCTTACAGGCACACACACACAACTCCCAGCCCATGAGAGTTGGAGTAACAACCCGGAACGCAGCGATACTGAAATTATTTCAGCCCTGGGCGGGATTCGAACTCGGACCACCGTAGTGACAGACGGGAACTCTACCCACTGCGCCACAAGAGTGTGTGTGTGTGTGTGTGTGTGTGTGTGTGTGTGTGTGTGTGTGTGTGTGTGTGTGTGTGTAAACACATATACACACATACACATACACACATCCATACATCGATGAATATACATCTACACATACCAACATATATATTGCCCGCCGAAGTTCACCCCGATAAAATCTAAATGGAAACTAACTTGTGACATAAAGCAAAGTTGTCAAAGTTAGATTGTAGCTTAAGGCCCCAAGTTACCAAGTTACCGTGCATAGTTAGTTTAGTGTATGGAGGATTAGTCAGTACAGATGTGAAGCGACAATAGACCCAGCTGCTGCATGGTGTGCACGATGTGCATGTCCCCTTGTCCCGTTACATCTTAAACACTGCGTTACATCTTAAAATATTGTCCCGTTACATCTTAAACACTGCGTTACATCTTAAAACATTGTCCCGTTACATCTTAAACACTGCGTTACATCTTAAACATTGTCCCGTTACATCTTAAACACTGCGTTACGTCTTAAACATTGTCCCGTTATATCTTAAACATGTCCCGTTACATCTTAAACATTGTCCCGTTACATCTTAAAAACTGCGTTACATCTTAAACTTTGTCCCGTCACATCTTAAACACTGCGTTACATCTTAAACACTGTCCCGTTACATCTTAAACATGTCCCGTTACATCTTAAACATTGTCCCGTTACATCTTAAACACTGCGTTACATCTTAAAACATTGTCCCGTTACATCTTAAACATGTCCCGTTACATCTTAATCACTGCGTTACATCTTAAACATTGCTCATCGTCTCCTGACTAACGCCCCGTGATTTGATTCTCAAGAGAAGACTTCTGTCTAGGCTCTAAAGGAGAATTCAATTGAGCGGAGAAGGAGGGGGAAGAGGAGGGGGAAGGAGGGGGAAGAGGAGGGGGACTGAGATGGAGTGGGAGGTGATGGAAGGGGAGAAAATGGAAGGGAAGACGGCGGAGGTGGAAGATGATGGAAGATGAGGGGAAAGGAGTGGAGGGACAGTGAAGTTGAAGAGGATGAAGGGAAGGTGAAGGGAGGGTGAGGGTGGTAGGATGAAAAGAGGGGAAAAGGGGGGTGAAGGGAGGGGAAAGAGGTGAAGGGAGGGTGAAGAGAGGGTGAAGGGTGTGTTAAGTGAGGGTGAAGGGAAGGTGAAGGGAGGGTGAGGGTGGTAAAGGGAGAGTGAAGGGGAAGGGGATGAAAAGAGGGGAAAAGGGGGGGTGAGGGGAGGGGAAAGAGGTGAAGGGAGGAGTAAAGGGAGGGTGAAGGGTGTGTTAAGTGAGGGTGAAGGGAAGGTGAAGGGAGGGTGAGGGTGGTAAAGGAAGAGTGAAGTGGAAGGGGATGAAATGGGGGGAAAAGGGGGGTGAAGGGAGGGGAAAGAGGTGAAGGGAGGGTGAGGGTGGTAAAGGGAGAGTGAAGGGGAAGGGGATGAAAAGAGGGGAAAAGGGGGGTGAGGGGAGGGGAAAGAGGTGAAGGGAGGGTGAAGTGAGGGTGAAGGGTGGGTTAAGGGAGAGTGAAAACGGTAATAGGAGTCTGAAGGGTAAGGGGATGGAACGAAGGGGAGGGGTTAAAGGGTGGATTAAGGGAGAGTGATGGGAGAGCTAGGGGAAGGTGAAGCGTGAGTTAAGGAAGGGTGAAGGGAGGGTGAAGGGAGGGTGAAGGGAGGGTAAAGCGGGCAGAGGTAACGCGAAGAGAACTGGAGGAAAGGGAGTGGAGAACTCCTGACCGAGCGGGTGAGGGCGCTACCGTCTGGAGGCGGTGAGCCCCATGTAGGCTGTTCGAATCCGCTAATCAGTCTGTGTGACCTTGGTTAACCTATGAGTTTTTAGGTCCTTTAGCTCCAACAAAGGTTGAAATACTTTTGACCGGTCCTTTGTAGAGGTGTTATTTTTATTATTATTATTTATGTGGCATTTTTCACCCATTACACACAAACACACACACACACACAAACACACACACACACACACACACACACGCACACACAATCCCGTGATTTACGTTTTATTTCCAAATACCTAACAAATTTCACTAATAAGTACTACGGTGACCTCTTGTACGATGCGGTAGCAAGTGTTTTTCGAATATTTACGATGCAAGATAATACATCGTTAAGTTACAACCTAAAAACTTACCTCTCACATGTTTATTAGAAGACGCCAGCCTTTGTAGTATTCATAAATGGAAATGTCATTAGAGAAGAACTAAATCACATTTATATACAATGTACTACAATCTTCTGAATCACCCTCCCCACCTTCTCACCCACTCCCTCCCTTTACGGAGGTGATACAGGTGTTAGACCCCTGGTGTATGTGTGTGTGTGTGTGTGTGTGTGTGTGTGTGTGTGTGTGTGTGTGTGTGTGTGTGTGTGTGTGTGCGTGTGTGTGTGTGTGTGTATGTATACGTGTATGTGTGTGTACGTGTATGCGTGTGTATGAAATGTGTGTGTGTGTATGAGTATGTGTATGTGTGCGTATGTGTGCGTGCGCGTGTGTGTGTCCTCACGCGTGTATACGTTTGCACATGTATACACGCTTCCGTGTGCGTGTGTGTGTGCACAAACCGTGTTCAGACGTCTCTTCTCTTCGCGTATGCAAAATTACAACTAAGATGTAATTCTTCCCTCTTCCCGTCTCACATTGGCGACAGCATCACAATTCACCTTCTTATTCCATTAATCAAATCCCAGCGTTGCAAGCCCCAGTGAGACAAAAGCTCCCTAACGCCGCAATACAAGTCTACGAGCGGATGCAAACAATACTCCTATACAATGTTCGCAATGACAAACCCCCCCCACCCTCTACCCCTCCCTCCCCCTCCCCTCCCTTCCCCCCCAAAAAAAAAAAAAAAAAAAAAATCAGTAGTCAACGTGGCGACCAATTCATTTCAGTAATTACTCCTCTTCATCGTCTTCGGAATCTTTGTTGTCCCTTCGTCGTCGGCGTTGGCGCCGGTGTCGCCATGAGCGTCGTTGTCGTCGAATTCACGTCGCCAAGATTTCTTTTATCTATTCACTTTTATTTTTTAATCTATTTTATTCTATTGATTCTATTATTAATGTTGTAGTTACGTTAGGAGCTTTGAATATACCCATTCTTTACTACATATGAATCTACCTATATTCGTTTATTTTTTATACTGATTTTATCAATCTCACATAAAAACAAAACTAATGTGTCCAAGAATAACAGAAAAAGATGAGGAATATATATCCCTAAGCCCACATACCATATCTTACGACCCGCACAACATAGCTTAAAAAACCGCGCAACTTACCCTAAAACCAGCGAAACACAAACTAACACCAGCGCAACTCATCCCAAAACCAGCGCAACGCAAGCTAAAATCTGTGCAACAAAAACTAAAACCAGCGCAACACAAACTATAACCAGCGCAATTCATCCCAAAATCAGCGCAACGTAAGCTAAAACCTGTGCAACAAAAACTAAAACCAGCGCAAAAGAAGCTAAACCTGTGCAACAAAAACTAAAACCAACGCAATACAAACTAAAACCAGCGCAACACAAACTAAAACCAGCGCAATTCATCTCAAAACCAGCGCAACGCAAGCTAAAACCTGTGCAACAAAAACTAAAACAGCGCAATACATACTAAAACCAGCGCAAAAGAAGCTAAAAACTGTGCAACACATACTAAATTCAGCGCAACAAAAACTAAAACCTGCGCAATATATCCTAAAACCAGCGCCACACAAGTTAAAACTTGTGCAAAACTAACAAAAACCCGAGCTACATATTCTAAAACCAGGGCAGCACAGGCTAAACCAGCGCAACACAAACTAAAGCCTACACAGAACAAGCACAACACAAACAAAAACCCACGAAACATAGGCTAAAACCTGTGTAACAAACTAAAACCAGCGGCACAAACTAAAACCTGCGCAATACAAGCTATGACCAGCGCAACAAAAACTAAATCCCGAGAAACACAATCTAAAACCAGCTCCGCCATCTTCCCCTCCCCCCCTCCACCCGTCCCTTAACGTCATAATCTTTATAATGAGCACAAAGCTCTACCCAGAAATGTATCCGCGACCTTAAGCACAACACCTTCTATCTTGTTAACCGCACCTACGCACCGCGCCGCGCAAAAACCAAGTCGCGCAACCTGTCCAACACCTTCCGGAATCTGCCCGGACACCTCGCCCAAAGCCCCCCAGACACCTCGTCCAGATCCTCCAGCATCTCCCAGAACTCCGCCGTTGTCCCAGAACCCACGACACGACCACCTTATTCCCACCAACCAACCCGACCGTCCGTTCACTGTTCTGCGCAATCTACCTACCGCCTTGCGCTGTTTGCCCTCTTTATTGAGAACCCGACCCGATGGCCTGCGCATCTCACCATCTTGACAGCTTCACCCTACACTTTGCGCACCTCCAACCAACACTTTGCGCATCTTATCAATCGCTTTGCGCAATTCATCAACTGCCTTCGTGGAGGGCATCCCACTATTTCACACTCCGCGCATACCACCTTGGGCTACAAAACAGGCGTCTGGGAACTACAAAAATAACCAAGCCATAGTAATCCTTTGGTGCGGAGTTCTCTATAACTATGAATGCATGCACACACACACACACACACACACACACATTATATATATGTATATATATATATATGTGTGTGTATATATATATATATATATATATATATATACAAGGCTGTACACATGGACTTATACATATGACAAGTTAGAAGTGAATAAAGATGGCACGGGTCTACGTGAGAGCTTAATTCCGACTAGTTTCGCCTAACTTTCTTGAGAAATTTGGTGCGAAACTAGTCAGGAATAAGCTTGGACTTGAACCTGTGTTCTCTTATCAACATTCCTCAACATATGTACATCCATAAACACACACACACACACACATATATATATACACATACATATATACGTACATGTGTATACATATGCTTGTATATGCATACGTTTTTACCTGTACGAATAAATATTTATACTTTGAAACTCTCCACACAAAGTCAGTCCACAGCTCACCTCCAGTCGTGTCTGACATGAATGAACACAAGAGTTAATATATTTCTCTAATTGTATCTTAAAAACTGGCAACAAATTCCTTTAATTGACGCCGTCCTCTACCCCTCTTCATGTGACGGCGCATAGCGACATTACCTCACCTCTGCCGCAAGGGGATTAATCTAAATATAAATAATTCCACCCAGAGATGGAAAACTAAGCTCTACTCCATACCAGACGCTTATAGATCATATGCGCTTGAGGGAGAGCGTGTTCACACACGCACACACACACACACACACACGCGCGCGCGCGCGGTTGGTAGAGTCCCAGACTGTCAGTACGGCGGTGCCGGTGGTATCTGGTTCGAATCCTGCCCAGGGCTGAAATTATTTTAGTATCGCTGCGCTTCGAGTCGTTACTCCAACTCCCGTGGGCGGGGAGTTGGGTGTGTGTGTGTGCATGTAAGGTCATAGCATTACCCATAGATCGGTCATACGAGCTCTGAGCTCTCTTCCGGGAGGGAAATAGCTGTCGATCACGAGTCCAACACGTGATCCAAAGACCAAAGATCAAGGTGAATCACACACATATAGACATTTAAACATCTTGTAAAAATTACAAGAACTAATGTCCATCTTCACAGCAGGTAAACTAGAAAGACTTGCCCACGGTAACGCAAATTACAAATATAACTTATGCCGTCAACATGGTTAAAAGAAATGACAATAAATACAAAGACATTGACCACGTTGGCGATGGGATTGTCTGTCTAAAGCAGTATGACATTGTCCTTTGTCAGTAGCTGGATAATAGAAGACACTACGAATTCAACTTTTGTATTTGTATCCACTAAGGATGCTGAAGATACAATGCGATACAATTAGCAGCTGTAACGAGTTCTTCGAGTTCACGCGTGACTGACAAGACATTGCGTCAATGGACCATGGAACTTCTTATGGTAGACGGGTATAGAAAACACCTGCGCAAATACAAAATGAGCCAATAAGGCATAAAATATAATCAAAAGCCTGCAGTCTTGAGCCCCACTTGCAAAAAGGCTGCGAAGTAAATAGCGTTACAAAGGGTCCATTAACATATTTCTATGCAAATACCACCGAACCAATAGCACATGCATACACACGTCCACAAGTACACATAAGTACACACACACACACACATACACACACAAGCACAAGCTCCTTTGCGCGCACATGAAGCGAAACGCGCATACACGCAAAAAAAAAAAAAAAAAAAAACACGCTCACACGGAACACGCACACGCACACACAAAACACAAAACCAACTTGATATGCAGATTCGGAGTCAGTCCCCATTCCGCATGTGAAATGAACGCAGCTTGGATAATAGCATATACGGCTGAATAAATAATCAAGTTGGGGAAAAATCAATGCAGGTTCCTCTTAATACGAGCACAGCTCGATTCAATGAACAACTAAGGAAACGACTTTCACTTGTCGTTCTTCCAAGCTAACCCCCTCCCCCTCTCCCACCCCTTCAACCCACTCCCACCCCCTCCCTCCCTCCCCCTCTCATCCCACCCCACCCCCTCCTTCCCTCCCTCCCCTCTCATCCCACCCCACACCCCAACCTCCCCTTTCATTCCTCCTCACCCACTCTCCCACTCCCTCCTCTCTCTGGATCATTCCTAGTTTCCTCCAATTCCCCCCCTCCCCCCTCCCCCTATCTCCCCAATTCACGCCGTTCACTTATCTCCGCTTTTATTCGCTTCTTCCTATTCACTGCTTTAATATCCTTTCTCGCTCTCTTTCTTCCTACTGCCTGCCCCGTTCGTTTGCAAACTATAGACAAGGTTTCCCTGCGTCTTGGCTCCAAATTCTAGCAAATACCCAAAGCCTTTCGTTCCAACTATATCCCTTGCCCCTTTCCTCTCTCTCTCTCCCCTTTCCTGACCCCTATATGTCCCTTTGTCTCCTTTTTATTCGTTCTTCCTCCTTCGTGTCTGAAACCTCCCATTTTGTTAAAACACCCTCCCTCGGTTCTTTCTATCACCATCCTTTCTCAAATATTATTTTACCTCCCCAGTAGGAGGTTGCCTCCTCGCTGCCCCCGCATGTACACCTACACAACCCACACAACCTGTAACACGTCTGCCACGCAGTTATATGCACGTCACACAGCAGCTGATGTTTCTAGTGTCTTAGTAGCCAGTGGTAATATTTGTATAAACTCCTCTGATAATGGTATTTCGCGATTTGCCGGTTCCCGTGTGTTCTCCATTATATAGCTAACTCTCCCCAGATGAAATTATTGGTCTGTGGCCTATTTATTATTGTTAAAATGTACGGCAAAGACACTACTATACAATACTCTTACGGACGCTAATGTCTGACATATGACACAAAAGAACTAGCAACTCAGTTTCATTAAAGTATTGCCGTGTACAGAAAATACCGTTCACCCCAAAAGAATGACGGTGTATAAAAACGTACGTTAAATGTTCACTAACGAAGGCTGTATCTACATAGAAGTTGTGGTCCATAACGCCGGGTTAAAGCGTCGCTACTTGCGGCGGAGATCGACAGTTCGAACTCTGCCGCCAACGAGTTGGACCAAGGGCATGGTTCATCATTACATTCCACGCTACAAACTCCTCTGTAAGGGGCACCGTCTTAGCCTCCTGATAAGGAGAGTTCACGACGTTAAACAGTCACTATCACAACTCGTCGGGTCCAGTTTCTAGAACTGTTGTTTGTTTCATTCCGTTTGTCCTCACCCATCTTGCTGTTTGCTTCCGCCCCCTTTACACCTCACCCCTCTCTCTCATCTCTCTTATCATATCTCCGATTCCATCTCCCACGAGGTAAGATACGTTGATTATTTCCTACAAAAATACTTAAAATGTTCATCTTTGCAACCAGTGCTATCATAAGAAAGTAGAATGTGCTTAACTTTATTGGCCATACTTACGAGTATAAAGCAAGCTTTGGCGATAGATTTCATATAACAAGCAAGTATACCAAATAGATAGACCAAGTAACATTATATTTTCTGAATTCGCCAGGGCTGGAGAGGAGAGAATGTACCAATTCAAAGTCAAATGCCTGAAGAAACCATACCTTAAAGCGACGGAATCAAACTACACAGTCTTACAAGACTCCGCCCCTAATGGGAACAGAAGCTTCCGTGATTGGCTACCCAGGTCACGAAAACCAATCGCAGAGGCTTTTTGTTCTACGTCATCAGGAGGTGGGAGGAGCCCTGACTGACTGGCTAATATGATTCTCAGAGGAGAGGAAAAAGAAATGGTAATGTGTACGCGGTACCCTATAGTCTCCATGTTAGTCATCACCATAACTGTTACCTTGAACCCCAATTACCATCATATTGGCACCTGAAATCCACCCCTCCACGCGCCATTGGCTCCAAATCAAGCAGCAACTGATACATATGCATACTAGCAACCGTACCCCAAATACAGAAGCTACTGCACTCCAATTACAAAAGCTTCTGAAGCTTGAAAAAAAAAACCCTGCGACGTCACAGAGGAAATAATTTCACCAGTTTTAGTGAGCTAACCCAGGTGGACCGACCGACGTAGTGACCGTTCCTCGGTTAAATAAAACCGCCGGGTTTTGGGCCACTAAACCCCATAAAACTCGCCTTTGGTGTTGAATGAGTCTACACCCGCCTCTACCCTGTGCACCACTAACACCATCATTATCCGAACCACCGCGTCCGCATTATGCACAACTGTCATCGGACAATACATCACTTGGGGGAAAATTATACACCATTCTACTAAATTATACATCGGCAGCACAATATCAGCGTAGGGATCCATCCCCCAGCTTCTAAGGCGAACTTTGCAATCAACCTATTAACACACACACACACACACACACACACACACACACACACGCATATACGCATACACATACACGCACACACACACACACATACACACGCATACACACGCGCATGCACACACACACATACACTTTGCACATAACACAAACGCACACACCACATACATATACACACACACACAAAAGCATACAAAAAATTCCATACAGGCCCACGAGCACACAATCCCTACCCCCTCTCTCTCTCTCTCTCTCTCTCTCACTCATTCTCTTACTCTCTCGCCCTCTCTCTATTTCCCTGTACTCCACTATAGGTACTTCGTTTAGAGACCCATAAATAAAGCTAACTCGAACGGCGGGGGCCTGTCCTGTTTACTGAAGCCACAGGTAAATCTTATTTTTAAGTTGATTTTATCTGACAGGTAGTTATTCATCATCAGCACCGACGTCGCATCATTTGACTATACATCATCACTCCGTCTAGGCACCGCCACACATCACCGGCTACACCATCACTAACACATAATATTAGCCACCTGTAACACCCTTATCACCATCACATTCTCCCCATCTCCCCCCACCATCACCATCGTTATCTCCAGCAATTACTTTATCGGTGCAAATCAACTTCATCACTGACCACCCATGATATTCATCATTCCTTACAAGCATCCTCATCACAGTCTTCCACCACCATCTCCATTCATCACCATCACCATCATCCTACTCCATTAACATCACCATTCTCCAACTTCCTCTAGTAAAGGTATATCGTTTCATTAATCGGTAGCAGCTTTCGATTGCTTGAGAGCTTCTGAGGTAAAAGTAGTAGTAGTAGTAGTAGTAGTAGTAGAAGCAGTAGTCGTAGTAGTAGTAGTGGTAGTAGTGATGGTAGTGGTAGTAGTCGTAGTGGTAGTAGTAGTAGTAGTAGTAGTAGTAGTAGTAGTAGTAGTAGTAGTAGTAGTAGTAGTAGTAGTAGTAGTAGTAGTAGTAGTAGTAGTAGTAGTAGTAGTAGTAGTGGTGGTGGTGGTGGTGGTGGTGGTGGTGGTGGTGGTGGTGGTGGTGGTGGTGATGGTGGTGGTGGTGATGGTGGTGATGGTGGTGGTGGTGGTTTTAGTAGTAGCAGCAAGCGTTAGTAGTACCAGGATGAAGATAGTACAAATAGAATGGAGGTAGTAATAGTAATAGGAAGTCAGTAGTACTATTAGGACGGAGGTAACAGTAGTATCATGAAGGTAGTCCTGGGTGTTGTAGCAATAGGGCATTGGTAGAAATAGTATGACGGATATAGTAATAGTAGCAGCACAGATATGGTAGTAATAGTAGTACTATTAGTAGCAATAGTAGTAGTAAAAGGACAGAGGTAGTTAACGGGAGGGAGGTAAGTAGTAGCATCCCATTCTCTCTCTCTCTCTCTCTCTCTCTCTCTCTCTCTCTCTCTCTCTCTCTCTCTCTCTCTCTCTCTCTCTCTCTCTCTCTCTTTCTCTCTCTCTCTCTTTTTTTTTTTTTTTTTTTTTTTTTTTGCAAA
>NC_134813.1:24167241-24169741 GCF_046742065.1 Oratosquilla oratoria
GAGGAGGTGGGAGAGGAGAGGAGGTGGGAAAGGAGAGGAGGGGAGATAAAGAGAGGATAGGAAAGAATACGGGAGGAGAAGAGAGGAGAGGAGAGGTGGAGAGAGGATGGGAGAGGAGGAGAGAAGAGGAGTGGGGAGGGGGAAGGTAGTGGGGGGGAGAGGAAAAAAAAGAAGACATTTATGACAAAGGCTGCAAATAATAAAAGTTTAATCGTCGCCGTTGCGGAGCAATAAGACCGGCTCAATCACCCGCCGGTAACTCCTGTCCGAGCCAACTCGACGTCTGCTGGAATGTTCCCGGTGCCGGTGTACTATTCCGGTACCGAGGTACTATTCCGGTACCGGCGCACTACTCCGGTACCGGTGATAGTTCGGGCTCATCTCCTTGTATTATAGGTGCAGGTGACCTCTATCTAACAAAGGTATGGATGTTCCGTCCCTTTTGCGAGTGAAGACCGAAATGACGCATTCCGACATAAAATCTCCTCTTCGACCGGATGAAGACATTTGATCCTGGTTATCGTCAAACTGGTCTATTTTTGATTTTTATCTATTTAGAATAATCTATTTCAATTTACTTGTTTTACTTTAGATCTATTTTTTTTAGGATAAAGGACCAAATGGTTTCGTGTTTTTAGGTTGGTTACCAATTATAACTCATTGCCTTGACTTAAACCCACCACAATCAGTTCTCTCCAAATCTAAACTGTCCAAAAGCGATACAGTTTTCTTCAGCAGAAGACGGAACTCCAAGCGAAAGAGTTTCAGATAAAAAAAAAAAACAAGTCTCAAAACAAAACCTCGAACTGCATTCAGGAAATCCAGTTTATTGAAGGAACATGTGGTACATCCGCCATATATAGAAATAACTCTTTATCTTTCTTCACCGCTGTTTATGAGCTAGCGCACCTACCCACCTATTAATTAATCTATCTATTTATTTGCTTATTTATTTATATATCAATCTAATCATCTTTTTAATTGCTTATAGATTTATATATTAATTTATTTAATTATCATTATTTCGCAAGTTGTAAATTGAGTCAAGATAAAAAACGAAATAAAATACAATACCAAGTACAATACGAAATTAAATAAATTAAAATAAAATAAAAGAAAGTTAAATCAAAACAAAAAACAAAAAAATATGAAAAAACGATATAAGATATATACATAACATTAATATATATATATATATATATATATATATATATATATATATATATATATATATATATATATATTAAGAATCAAGTAAAACCAAATTAAAATAAGGTATAAATAGAACCAAATAAAATTAAACTAAACTAAAATGAAAAAAAAAAAAATAATAATAATAACATAAAATACCCGTAGCAGGGTGGTCACTACAAAAAAGACTCGAGCCCCGTCAGCGGCAGAGCCTCCGTGGGACCTCCTGCAGTTCGGGTACGAGGTGATCGGCATCGTCGGATGACGGACATCGGTTTGTGGCCGCGGAATCCGCCTGATTTACGAGGTCCCTGCGCCGTGTAACCCTCGGAGGAATGACCAATTGCAGAGAAATTCTTGTGCCTGTGTGTGCGCCCGTCCCGTCCCGTCCCGTCCCGGCTCGCGGCGAGCATCTTTGTCCCGGCTGAGCCATGCCCTAAACCTCAATTCCTACGTCCCGTTTTGAACCCTTTTATTCTTAACGTAATCTGTTGTCATCATTTCTATGATATTTTTAATATGAAATCTTAGTTTGATTATGTGTATTTTTATCATTAATCTTTGATATAATTTTTAATTTCAGTTTTTATTTCAATTTCAGTTCTAATATTTCGTTTTATCTTTTCACTACCACTATTACTACTACTACTACTACTACTTCTACTACTACTATTACTTCTACTATTACTACTACTGCTGCTGCTGCTGCCGCCTGTTATATTCCTCCTAATCAGCCTCTTTTGTTCTTGACATCTCGCTGTAGCCACCAGCTCACCTGTTTTTACTAATCCTTTTCCTCCTGCTTAAACGCCTTCGTGTCTTCATCCTCTCCCGTTGTCTGTATTCTCCTCCCGTTAATCACCCCCCACCCCCACCCCGAGACCCGAAACGATACGCCCCGAGCGTAGCCGGGACCCCGGGACCGATTCCCAACAGCATAAAATTACAAATATCAGCTCAAACAGTCGGAGCCAATCACGCCGCGCGAGCTATCACCAGCTTATATCCAAATACATTCGTCGCTAATGAGCCGTGATGCATTTTAATTCGTATCTTATATATTCCCCCGGACACTCGGCTGTCAAGCAACATGAAACACTGGAATTCACTGCTCCTTACGCGTCTTGTTCTTCATTACCATAATATTGTGTTTTGCCAGGGCAACTCGACAGGTAGCATTGCTAGGCGGTTTTTCCTATGGGTGTTCGCTCGGGGTGGGAGTGGGGGGGGGGTTTACTGGGAGGCCGGGTGGAGGGGGGCTAGGAAGCAGGGTGGGATGACTAGGAGCCCGGGTGCAGAGACTAGGAGA
>NC_134813.1:24174741-24179741 GCF_046742065.1 Oratosquilla oratoria
CGGAGGGGAGGAAGAGGAGGCGCTGCTGGAGATGGAAGAGGTGATGGAGGAAGAGGAAAAGGAAGGAGGAGGAGGAAGAGCAGGAGGTGGAGGAGGAGGAGGGTGGCGATGGTGATGGTGGCTGTGATGTTGACTGGTTATGATGGATGTTGTAATGGCGGTGATGGTATTGTAAAGATGGGGGTAATATTGTGACGATGGTAATATTGTGACTATGGTAATATTGTGATGGTAATATAGAGATGATGGTAATTATGATGTTAGTGGTGATGCTTGTGATTGTAGCAGCAGTGACAATCTTGATGACTTGTGGTGGCAGAGGCGGTGGTGGTAGGGGTAGTGGTGGTGGTAGTGGTAATGGTGAAGAATGCAGTTTTCCAACAAAACCACATGCCGCGACAACAGCAGCACCAACAACAACAGCATCCCAAGTTAAACACACCCAAATCTGTTGTCTATTCACGCCACTCTGGCACTTAGACTCCGCCCTCTTTGGCTTATCCCCACTCTCTGATTGGTGGAGATAGTTCCTGTCCAAACGACCACGTATCACCACCACATTAATCCTCATAAATATTACCACGTTTCCAAAGATCCCCATCAAATAAATCATTCTAATAAAAAAAGAAGAAAAAAAATGGGCGTGTCTTCAACGCCAAGCAGGAGACTGCGGCCTATGTACAAACACCTTCATATGTATATGTGTGTGCATATGTGTGTGTGTGTGTGTGTGTGTGTGTGTGTGTGTGTGTGTGTGTGTGTGTGTGTGTGTGTGTGTGTGTGTGCGTGTGTGTGTGTGTGTGTGCGTGTGTGTATGTGTGTGTGTGTGTGTGTCCTCGAGAGGATCTGGAGAAATACAGCAAGACCTCTAATGCACACAAATCGATCCTCCTCTCGCTCAGCTCTCTGCCGAGTCTCGCTGGGGATGCATATCAAGTCTGGGGCCACAAAATTCCTTCCTTAACTTTGGAACCAGCTGCAAAACAATCCCAACATTCAAACTTGGGAGGGACTCAGAGTGCTACTGACCGCATCCAGAAGAGGACCCGAGGGAGAGGCAGTTCAGAAGAGTCTAGAAATGGGGTCTGGAAAAGGAGTTTGAAAATGGGGTCTGGAAAAGGAGTTTGAAAATGGGGTCTGGAAAAGGGGTTGTAAGGGGAAAAGGGGTATGGAAAAGGAAGAGGATTCTGGGAAAGGAAAAGGGGTTTGGAAAAGTAAAATGGGTCTGGAAAATGAAGGGGATCTGGAGAAGGAAAAAGGGTCTGGAAAAGCAAAATATGCCTAGAGAAGGAAGTAGTCTGGAAAAAGGAATCTGGAAAAGGAGACGGGGTCTGGAAAAATAGAAAGGATATGGAAAAGGGGTCTACAGGAGTCTGGAAAAGGGGTTTGGAAAAGTGGTTCGGAAAAGGAGTGGGAAAAATGCTAGAAAAAAGGGGCCTGGAAGAAGGGTCTGAAAAATAAGACTGGAGAAGAGGTCTGGAAAAGGGATATGGAAGAGAAGTGGTCTAGAAGAGAAGTAATTTCGGAAAAGGAGATATAGACCATGGGATCAAAAAAAGATGCTAGAAAATGTAGAATAAAGAATTAAAAATGGAGAAACTCCTCGATCATGGACATGAATTTTTTTTTTGGAAGTTCTTGAGAATGTGTACTCAAAATGTTAGAAATGAATATATAAATAAATAGATGAATATGCAAAAAACAAATAAATAAATAAATAGTTAAATAAAAATATGTTTATAAACAAAAAGAAGATAAATCACTCTTGAAGGTTCTTGAGCTCCCATTGACGTCACTGGGAGCCTCCTGCTTGTTAATCCTTTCCACATACAGAGTTAACGTCATCATTTCTCACAAACTAAGTTCAAAAGCCGATCACCTTTCTAGAGGTCGCTGTGGTCGATCTGCTCTAACCTTCTTCACTGTGTCATTCTGGGTTAAGTTATCAAGGTCTTAAACGACCTCCCACACGCCTTAACCGACATCTCGACTGCAGTTACCCAAACAAACGTGGTCACTCGTTTTTCACACGATTTCGTTAATGAAATTCAACATCTGTCGCTCGTGAGCGAAACTTTGTGGAACCAATGTCAGCACCTATTATCGCGACAGTACACGTGTATCTTATCGCGCCTTCGCGGAAAAGGAAAAAAAAAAAAAAAGAGAGAGTAATAGTGATAGTAGCACCATCGCAGCTGTTGGAATTTATCAGGTAGCAAAATCTGCCATAATTTCGTCCCCCGTTATCGGTATGCTGTAACGGAATAGACCAATTTACTCGCCAGTATGACTGAGTACTTCATGGTTTAAACCCATAAACACAGTGACTCACTCCATCGGTGTCCCTCTGCCGGAACGAAGTACGATAAGCACAACTGAACGTATCGCAACTTGCGATCTTCCGCTACTTCCGTTTATCGTTTATCTTGGAGAATTATGAACAAAACAACGCGTGCAGCTGTGACCGTTGGTCTTCGATCTCTCGCCGCAGTTGAAAAGTCCCAAACCTGATCCCCATACTTGAGCTTGCCCCCGAAAGTCCGGACTCAAGATCGCAAATATAGTTGTAAGTCCCAGGTCTGATCCTCATACGATTACTTGAGCTTGCCCTTGAAAGTCCGAACTCAAGATCGCAAATATAGTTTTAAAGTCCCAGGTCTGATCCCCATACGGGGACTTGTACTTGTGGTTGCTTCGAAAGTCCGGACACAAGACCGCAAATTTAGTTCTAAAGACACAGGTCCGATTCCCATACGGTGACTTGAGGTTGCTTCGAAAATCCGGACTCAAGACCGCAAATGTAGCTCTAAAGTCCCAAGTCTGATCCCCATATAGGGACTTGAGGTTGCTTCGAAAGTCCGCACTCAAGACCGCAAATGTAGCTCAAAAGTCCCAGGTCTGATCCCCATACGGGGACTTGAGGTTGCTTCGAAAGTCCGCACTCAAGACCGCAATTTTAGTTCTAAAGTCCCAGGTCTGATCCCCATATGGGGACTTGAGGTTGCTTCGAAAGTCCGCACTCAAGACCGCAATTTTAGTTCTAAAGTCCCAGGTTTGATCCCCATATGGAGACTTCAGTTTACCCCCGAAAGTCCGGACTTAGGACCGCAAATGTAGTTGTAAGGTCCCAGGTCTCATCCTCATCCTGACATAAGACCGCAAATACGACGGTCTCGGCCGCAGTCACGCCCCTTTTGGTACTCGTTGTTCCTATGTTCATCATAACAAAAACACAGCGATGGTGGATGATGCGACCGACTTTCAATCTATATGCTCTCCGTTCTTTTCTTTCAGGAGCGGTTCTATGCGGGCATTATAGTATATTTAATTAAGCATGCATGCATGTATTTATGTTCGTATGTATATGTGTACGTAAACGCATGTATGTGTATTATGTGTATGTATTGTGTATGTACCCCAATGTGTATGTGTTATATATATGCAGATGCGTATGAATACATATGTATTGTGTATTTACATGTGTGTACTTGCGTATGCAGTACACACACGGACACACATACACACACACACACACACATATATATATATATATATATATATATATATATATATATATATATATATATATATATATATATATATATATATATATAGTTGACATGCAACTAATGAAGCACCACAGGACCCGGTCGCTATCGCAGCTGTTGACTCCGCTCGAAATCTCTATTTATCATCGTCACACATTAACATTGCCAGTAACGACCCAATTCAGACGTCTATAGCGGGGATCATTTTACAGACTCGCTTCTTCTAATCCTGACAGATAACTACCCCACCCAATAAAAAAAAAAAAAGGGGGGGGGGAGTTGGAGTCAAAAGACTGGATGTATTTCTTATTCCATTATATCACTGAGCCGCATTCTTCATGTCCTTCTTCATCAGTCTTGTTTTAGACCAAAGTTGAGCTACAAAAGGTAACGAACATCTTGATCGGGAGTGAGGTTGTATAGCCAGAAAACAAATCATGTCTTGGTAATAAAAGTCTTAGAAGGAAGTGTTCCGGGACATCTCCCTTGTCAAATAAAATCCTTAAAAAAAAAAAAAAAAAAAAAAAAAAAAAAAAAAAAAAAAAAAAAAAAAAAAAAAAAAAAAAAAAAAAAAAAAAAAAAAAAAAAAAAAAAAAAAAAAAAAAAAAATCTAATTATATATTAAGTTCGCCTTTGTACTTAAAACTCGTTTAGGTTTTTATGTGCAAGAAGGATATTATGTTTACTGCTTCAATTATATATACATTCACACGCCTGCACGCGTTCTCATATACATAAAACATGCACATGTACGCTGACACGATAATATACACATACGTGCATATATAAACATGCACACGCGCACATATACTGGAAAATGAATATAAATTATATACATTACATAAATTTACACATACGTATGTAAATACCTCTACATTCATATACATATATATATATACATATACATGCACATACGTACACACGTATACATATTACACATGCACATACATATACAAATACATGCATACATATATCGATATACATTTATACACAAGCGTATGTATTATATTATATATATATATATATATATATATACATACATATATATATATATATATATATGCAAATTATGATATTAGCAAGCACGAATAAACGAGACCGTAAACTACTATTGCCTTTGAACTTCGCGGACGGCGGGTCCACTTTTTGCGGGGCCAAGAATTCGCGTCAGAGACCCACACGAACACTAGAACCTTGTTTTGACCCAAACCGTATCTAAACAATATAAGCGGGATCGCATAATGAGGACTTTTTTGAAATTTTGGGCCGTAAAAAGGGATGTATTCATCTTGGGCACTTCAGAAGGGAAGATTTACCTCTGATTACCGCGGATCGTAGTCAAAACAAAACTCGTGAATCATTTTCCGCGGGTTATCATATATATATATATACTATATGAATACACACATACATATATAGACTTGCACACATAAATATACATAAATACATACG
>NC_134813.1:24182241-24187241 GCF_046742065.1 Oratosquilla oratoria
AATGTTGAAATAAATTAAACATAAGACATAAACAAATAAACGTATAATTAAAAAACAAACAAATCAATAAACAGATAAATGAATAAATACATAAACGAACAAGATAGATTAGCAATATCAACGAAAGCCAGCTAGAATCCCCGAAGCCAAGTCGATCACTTTAACCACTGGTCCACCCTTCCTCCCCTTCTCCCACTCCCCTCCCACCCCCTCCCCAACCCCCCAAAACCCCACAAGCTCACTCTGACCACCTCAACGTCCGTTCCACCCCACCTTTTCAAACGCCTGCAAATGGATGACTGGTTATCAAAGCTATTACGCATCCGCCTCCATATATTCATCCCCATTATTCATTATACCAGAGATTATTCATCATACATTAAGATGCATTATACAACAAGGCCTCGTATCATCATGGGGTGGTGGGTGGGCCATTGTCTACACGGATATACATGCGCTCCTTGGTTATGGGGATGGGGTTGGAATGGGGATGGGGCATTAGGGATAGGGGATGCGGGGTTAGGGAAAGGGGATAGGGGATTGGGGGATTTGGGATTAGGGATGGGGGATTAGGGATATGGGTTTAGGAATAGGGATAGGGATAGGGGATGGGGGATAGGGGATTAGGGATGGGGGATTAGGGAAAGGTGATGGAGGATTAGGGATAGGGGATAGGGGATAGGGGATTAGGGGATTGGGGGATTTGGGATTGGGTATGGGGGTTGGGGGATGGGGGTTTGGGGATGGGGATGGGTATGGGGGATGGGGGTTTGGGAATGGGGGATTAGGGATTGGGGATATGGGATTAGGAATAGGGATAGGGGATGGGGGATGGGGGATTAGGGGTGGGGGAATAGGGGTAAGGGATTAGGGATAGGGGATAGGGGATGGGGGATTAGGGATAAGGAATTAAGGATAGGGGATAGGGGACTAGGGATTAAGGATAAAGGATTAGGGATATGGGATGAGGGACAAGAATAGGGGAGACAGTGGAAAGAATACGAGTATATAATAATCATGGTTATGGTTGTTGGTATGAGTGCGAGTACAGATAGAGAATTGACATGGTAGGTTATGGTATGAATATGGTATGGGGATGGCGATGGATGTAGGAGTGTCTATGGTTTTAAGAATATGGGTATAAGAGTTCGGGCACAAGAATCTGGGTATGCGTATGGGTATGTGTAAAGGTATGGTATGTTAGGTATACGCGTATGCATGTATGTATAAAGTCTAAACGGGTATATTAGTTAGTTGTAAACGGGAATACTAATTAGCTGGTTTCAAGAAAAGTGTATTACAATTTCGACTAGAGAACCTATTGACTACTATAACTTGTCAACGACTAGAATCCTAGAATACCTATTGCCCAACATTTCAGATCTCATCGGCGTTCCTTTTACTTAGTAGTAGTAAAGATACTTTTTGGGTCCACTCTAAAGTTCAGACTTTTGTCTTCCGCTGTAAATAGGCCTCTGTTGGGGGAGAACAGATCTCCCCCTTCCTCCGCCCTCATCTCCAACACGAACAGAGAGGGGGGAGGGGGCGTTAGGATAAATTACGTAACTGTAGGAGACTCTTCCGATAGCCTTGGCGGACTCTCCGCTCTACCTTTCTGACTCAAATGGGCTGGAAGAAGTTAAGTCTATGTCGAAACAGTGGCACGGTGCCGCAGGTGGTGATGGTGGTAGGTGGTGGTGGTGGTTGGTGGTGGTAGTGGTTGGTGGTGTAGTGGTTGTTGTGAAGTGGTGGTTAAGGTGGTGGTATGGGGGTTAAGGTGTAGTGGCTTGTGGGGGTGGTGGTTGGTGGTGTAGTGGTTGTTGTGAAGTGGTGGTTAAGGTGGTGGTATGGGGGTTAAGGTGTGGTGGCTTGTGGTGGTGGTAGCGACGGTGACTATGGTGATAGTGACGGCCACCTGTGAAGCTTTCGCATTGTGATGCCTCCTCCAACAAGTGACATTAAACGCTGTGATGTGGTGTAGTATGGTGAGTCATTAAATCACTAAACGTGATGCTACGTTGTAACATCACATTGATTTTCATCCTTCAATTCCTGCATCAGATAAACTTCTACGTGATCGGCGCGAGCTTGTTCATCCTGAATACAATGGATGTAATCTATAACCTTGAAAAGACTTCATAGTCGGTTCTTCTATGGCTACTGGACACCAAGTACACTACCATTAGGAGAAAAAATAATAGTGAAATAATGTCGTATATAGTTTCTGTCAGAAACAACAGCGACTTCAATACCACGAGATTCCGCTAACCGTGAAACGAAGCAAGATGAAGCAGCTAAATCAGTTACAGAAACTTGATCGTAACGGACGATTATCGTGATAAAGGTCAAGTGGAGAATATAGGAACTACGATGGACTTCCGGAGAATGGAAGACCCATTGAGGAACAAGCAAGAGTCAGCAGAAGAAGGTCAACAGCGTCTGTAGTGGGAGGGAATGTATGGCTGCAAATCATGGACCGCGCCCAGGACGAAGAACTTGAAACGGGAACGAGCGCAAGCAGGGAACTGCTGAAACCAACAAAATCACAACAAAAGACTACAACGGAAGAGCTCCTCCTTTTGGTCCATAACTAGATCGGATGCGAAAAAAGATTATAATTATGATAAATAAACAAACAAATCAAAATTATAACACCATAAATGATAATAAACAAAATGAATAAATTCATTAATATAGTTAAACAATAAAAAACAGGAAAACAGTAAATGATAATAAATTGACAAATAAATAATATTAAATGAAAATCAAGCAAACAGTAATAAACAAACAAACAAATAATATAAAATAAATGGCAGGTATTTATCTAAACTAATCTTAAAGCTGCGAACCGAACTACATTGTACTGATCGTGTAACATGTCACCAGAACAGGCGAGGACTACGAAGAAAGAAAAAAATAAAAAAAAATCACAATTTAAAATAATAACATCACAAAGAATCCACAAAGTAATATCCGCCACAGAATAGAACTTCTTTACGGACGGGATCTATGAGAGGTAACCTACTTTCGATTGAAGGGTTTGGGCTTCCTTAAGACAACCAACCGACGCTCAGGGATAGAACTCTTACTACTAAGAGCTCTCGTGAGGTGCATTATGCAGATCTGGATAAGGTAAAGTGCCCAGGTACTATGTTGGATTGTTTAGAAATGATAACCTGAGGATGGGTCGAGTGGGCAAGGCAAGGCTCTTCTTCACCATTCACCTTTTCGTACATTTGATAAATGCTTAAAAGACCTCACTAAATCCACACTAAATATTCACTAAATCCTCACCAAACCCCTAACTAAATCCTCACTAAATATTCATTAAATCCTCACCAAAGACCTCACTAAATCCACACTAAATATTCACTAAATCCTCACTAAAGCCTCACCAAACCCTAACTAAATCCTCACTGAAGTCACTAAATCCTCACCAAAGCTTCAGTAAATCCTCACCAAAACCTTCACTAAATCCTCACCAAATATTCACTAAAACCTCACTAAATCCTTACATTGATCCTCATTAAATCATTTATAAACCCTCACTAACTTTTTATCTTTATCGCTATTCCCTTCTAGTTCATTTTGTTTGAATTTTCTCACACCTTCGCTTCAAAACGTTACGCCTTTTTTGTGTATTTGATAAACTTCTCGCAATAAAAGGTTAGTTAACCTCAGAGGCTTTGTGTTCAATCATCAGTATCGAAAACTCGTTCCGAATTTGTGGTTTTGCGGACATTGAGAAACCTGTACGCGCGTAAAACTGTCTATAAAAAAAAAAACAAAAAAAACAATACGAGTATACTGTAATTATTTCTGATCTAGTTTGCGCGCGGGGGTGCGCGCACGCACACACACACACACACACACACACACACACACACACACACACACACACACACACACACACACACACACACACACACACACACACACACACACACACACACACAAATATATAATTATGAGAAGGATCCTAAAGAACAGTTCTTCACTTATCAACTCTGCGTTTAGGGAGCCCCTGACCTCTCCCCGTCCCTGGTCCCTGACACGTCTTACACAACTGGCGCTAACGAGCAGGTGAGGGGTTTCCGCTTCTGCAGAAGTGACCTATAACAACAACAACAACATCATCATCCAGGTGGTCAAGGTGCAGGGAAGGGATATACGTAAACACATACGTACCCACCAACGCTCACATACGCATACCGGTGTGTGTGCGTGCGTGCGTGTGTGTGTGTGTGTGTGTGTGTGTGTGTGTGTGTGTGTGTGTGTGTGTGTGTGTGTGTGTGTGTGTGTGTGTGTGTGTGCATTTACCTAGTTGTATTTACCTAGTTGTATTATACGGGAAGGGAGCTATGCTCGTAGTAACCCGTCTTTTATCTTTCAGCATCTAGTTTGTTCTTAAATTCTTGTATATTATTTGCACACACACTGTGTGTGTGTGTGTGTGTGTGTGTGTGTGTGTGTGTGTGTGTGTGTGTGTGTGTGTGTGTGTGTGTGTGTGTGTGTGTGTGTGTGTGTGTGTGTTTGCATGTTTGGTGTTTTTTGAAAAATATGCATCATAAACACACACACACATACGTACGCATTTACTCTCCTATCCCAGCGCTTACGTGTCGTCCGTACCTAAATCCATCCAAACTCGTAATCCAACAAAGACCAAAAAACGGTCCGTGTGCCCTTTCGTGTTCCACATTAATCCAAGAAAACTAAACATCCTCCTTCTCCCCCTCACAATCACAATACACAAGAGAGTTTCTTTTTGTTTTCCAAAGGCGCCGTCGATCCTCATACAGAACGGCGCAACAGCGACAGAAAATACCTTACCAATACAATTCGTCCGCTATGTCTTCCTACAGACTCGCTCCCCCCTCCTTCCCCCCTCTCCCCTCCCCCGCTTACCTCCCCCCCCTCTACGTGACCCCGCCCCCTGCCCCCTTCCTCCCCACCCATCCACCCCGCCCCTAACATTAACATTTGCACGGACCCTCTCT
>NC_134813.1:24194741-24202241 GCF_046742065.1 Oratosquilla oratoria
GCCACCTGTCAGTGATTATGACAAGCCGTTACGGTCAGTGTTACCACGAAACGTTTCTGAACGATTTGAAACTATTTGACATTTTTTGACATTATCAGAACGTTAGTGCTACTTCGTCCCTCACTTTAAAGAACCAAAAATTGAAAATGACATATCAAAACGGCTGCTTGGTATACCTTGATAGCTAAGTTTTCCAAATGTCTTAATTTTTTTTTTTTTTTTATAAATTTCTTACACGTTAGTTAATTTATCAACAAAGCAAGTGTCCTTAAATTACAAAGAAGAAACCTTAGTAAGGTCGAATACAAACCACGTCCCGTCCTTATTCTTCGGGCTCAGTCTCGTTCTAAGGTCATACCCGGACTTTTTACGACGGAAACTACCCAGACACCAAACATATTCCGAAGGAAACTGTCCGTAACCGGCGGACACATTCTGACGGAAACGGCCCAGAACAAGGCAGATTCTGACGGGAGATTGCCAAGACTGAGAAAATGAGCTCAGGAAGAAGTGAGCTTACCACTCCATTAAAGAGAACTCGTTAATTCCATTTGGTAGCCTCAGAGTTCTCGAGGAACAAGGTTCCTCTCCGAAGTCAAAGTATCCTCGAAGAACTTCTACTTCGGGTGTTAAAAGAAAAAAAAAAAGTGGGTGAGTAGGTGGTGGTCAAAGGTACGTCTCCATCAAACAATCCCGGGTGACGCAGGTTTAATTGCCGGCTTCGGCAACCCATAAATCAAGTCTACTAAGCGAACGGAATATCAAAATACACCACAACGACTGCACGCACATAGAGTGTACACCTACACACGCTCGTTAAGATGCCCCATACCCGTACATCTACATATCCAATCACTCAAAAAAAAGACGTTCGCTCGTATATCTATATACCCAATCACTAAAAAGACATATGCTCGTATATTCACATACACACGTTCGACTCCAGGCTTTGCTTCTAAGAATATTTCTCGGATAATCGAGGTTCTTAGGCATTTTACGAGCTCATATATCCTGATCCCAAGACAACTGACACGCAAAGAAAACGCTCATAAACCAATTGACCGACAGCATTAGCAAGTGCTCCACATCGCGAAACCAAAAGCGGAACCCAGTTTCTATGACATGTACAGAAACCAGTTTCTACGATATGCAGAAACCATAACATGCCAATAACGCCGGGCAGCTTTTACTCGGGGACCTGAGCTCGATTCTCAATCGGCAGACATGAAGAAAGCAAATAAAAATTTAATCTAATTCTGCAGTTCCTCAGGACTTAAAGCGATGTGTTGTGAAACTGGACATTTCTTTCCAGGCCAGACTCATCAGCAGTCATCTATGCAGAAATAATCTTCCCTGATCGTGAGGATGCCACAGAAGCTTCCCTCTCCAAGGAAGCAAATGCCTATCACTAAATAACAAAATTAAAACAATGACAATGAGGACAAAGAAAACAAAGACAAAAAATAACAAACTAGAATATTAAACAAGTAAACAAATAAATAAGTATACAAAACAAATATGAAAAAAATACATCTAGAAAACAAATATACCTAGACAGATATAAATAAGCATACCTAGAGAGACGAATAAATGAACGACACAATGAAAATAAAACATAGATATGAATACAAGATGAGAACACAATAGTAAACGACAAAAACACAGACGACCCACACACTCCCTACTTTGACGGGATACCTTACATATCAACGGAAAGAGGCGAGACTGGTGGGAAAGAACAACGACGGGCTATGCAAATGGGCCAAAAGGAGACATCGAGAGCCCTTCTTCGTGGGCCGAAGACCTCAATGGAGCCAAGTGACACTGCTCCGGCGCCTTGGGGCTTCAGCGTCATCCGAGACTCGCGGTCTAACGACGTTGCCAAATGCGTCTTGTAAGTGGTAGACCCGCGCTCCGTTCGCGAAAGGATGATCCAACCGCGGTCTAGGTCTCAAAGAACATCGGAGGTCTTCGATAAGAACAAATTTAAATTTGGAGTCTATAGAATTTTTTTTTTTTTTTTTAAATAAACTCTTTTCGATGACTCAAAAAAAAAAAAAAAAAGCGAGATCATACTTTTCTGTGTGTGTTTCTTTGTGTGTGCGCGTTCGTGTGTGTGTGTGTGTGTGTGTGTGTGTGTGTGTGTGTGTGTGTGTGTGTGTGTGTGTGTGTGTGTGTGTGTGTGTACGCGCTTGTGCTTGTGCGCGTAAATACTTTTTTCTTATATCGGCTTTTTTAGGTTATTTATCATCACCTCTTTTATTCTCATCATATTACTAAATAAACATGACAGACCTATACAGTAGACTCACGAAGCTCCTGCATACATAAATGATCAAATCTCATGACATTTCCCATACAATCCATAAATCAAAGGATAGATCAACAGAAGTTATCCACTGTGACTTTTTTCCTATTCCCTGTAGTTATTTCAGTCAACAAAACCAGGTTCTTTCTTCAAATGCATTAGTAAACCTATGTATATTATGTATTACATATATATTGCATATTATGTATTATGTACTATATACTGTATATTATATATTGTATATTATACATTACATACTACTCTATACATTTATATTATATATCATATATATTATATATTATGATCTATATATTACATATATATATATGTATATAATATATAATATATATATATATGTATATAATATATATATTATATATATACTGTATATATATATGATATATAATCTATTACATTCCCTGTATCATATACTACATATATCATGTACTGTATATATTATATATTACATATAGTATACAATATATATTATATTACATATATATGCACACAAGATACATACAAATATACACATGAACACACACACACACACACACACATGCTCTAAACCAACAAAATTTATTCATTGTCATTTGTACACAGCAATCGAAGAGAGTGATCGCCCAACACCGAAGTGGCATAACGACTGGACATTACAGCAATAAAATGTCAATGAATTCGCGTTGTGGCCTCCCCCTACCCCCTCCCCCCTTCCCCCTAACCCCCCACCGCGTCCAGACATTCGTAAAATGCGATAAGAATCGCGTTTTGGGCCACCGTATTCCGGGGGCTGCATTGCATAAATTAATGTTTGTGATAAAAGAAGGCCATGCAAGGCGGTAACACTGCACGAGAACAGTACTGCCATTACTACTACTTGGTATTGATATCAAACAAATTAGCGTTCCATGTACAATGAACAAAAATTCATATATACAAGTGTATGTATATACATATATATATATATATATATATATATATGTATATATATTATATATATATATATACATATATATATACATATATATATATATACATACATGTGTGTGTGTGTGTGTGTGTGTGTGTGTGTGTGTGTGTGAGTGCACGCGTGCGTGTATACACATACTGTACGAGTTACGAGACGAGCATGTGATTCAGAGAGAAACTCAATATACACATGTGCCGAATTCTTCACAAATCACAATTCACTTAACAAGTCAAGGCGATAGTGTTTCAACTTGTTTGATTACGTTCTTACCATCACCATCACCACCACTACCACCTCTACCACCACTACCATCACCTTTTCCAAGTGGTATATAAGTTTTTATTTAACTTTTAAGAGCTATGGATTAAATCAAGTTAAACCAGTATATTGATACAATATTGTATATATATATATATATATATATATATATATATATATATATGTGTGTGTGTGTGTGTGTGTGTGTGTGTGTGTGTGTGTGTGTGTGTGTGTGTAAGAACATTATATTCCTGACGTTTCGACTACAAGTCTTCTTCAGTCGAAACGTCAGGAATATAGTGTTCTCGTTCCAACCCACGTTTTTCTACCACCTTTTCCACTCATCAGTCTTACCTTCATAGTTATATATATATATATATATATATATATATATATATATATATATTGACTACTGATTCTGATTTCTCAAGTATATGAAACGACAGAAGCTACATTCCTTCCAGAATTACTACAACGTTAACACAAGCGACTAGTATAAATCAATAACTTATTATGAAAATATTCTACTAAACTACACGGAATTCCTTTCAATTGAAAGTCATTCATTTTAATCTGGCGGAGCGTTCTTCAGTAATGTTGCCAAATGGCGGGTTCCTAATTTTTCGAATTTCGCTGATTTCCATATATGAATATTTTTTCCCTCTCTATATGGATATATTCAACCAAAATTGTTACTACAAAACTTGAGGCAGTTTTGATCTACTCTCTACCAAGTTTGACCAATTTTTTTCATCAACTTTCTACCAAGTCTGAGTGAGACATTGATAAAAAAGCTAACAACATCAAGAGTACACACTGTTATCGTTACAGTCTTCCTTCGCCATTGTCACTGAACTTGTGTACTACAAAAAATTTAAGCCGTTTTGATCTACTTTCTAAAAAGTCTGTCCATTTCTGATCTTCTTTATACCAAGTCTGAGTGAGACATAGATAAGACAACAACACCAAGAGCATATCATCACTGTTATTGTCATCGTTGTCATCGCCACTAAACTTATCGGTTCTGTCGTACTGATCCACGTGCACATACTCCAACGACAGGATAATAGTCATAAAAATTTATTGACAATGTCATTTGCCGACTGGAGGATATATTGGGCACCCCGCTGAATGGAATGGTCAGGCGGTTGCCGAGGAAGATTACGAGATGAAAACCAACACACCACAAGCATACTAAAAAAAAAAAAAAAAAAAAAAAAAAAAAAACGCCAGGGTCGTTTCGTTCTTTAAAAAACTTCCGCCAAGCGATTTTATTCACCTGAAAGAAACCTACAGGGTCTTGATAAGCAATACAAATATATAAAAAGTAAATAAATGGATAACTGAAAACAAACGTAAAATAACTAAATAGATAAAACCAATAAATACATAAATAAAAAATCGACAAACTGACAATAAATAACTACGGGAACTTTAGAATCTGACTCGCCTACCTGCGGCCGAGGCCGCCACCTTGACAATGAGTGCATGGAGACTGAAAATAATCATAAAATCCATCAGTCTCAGGACAAATGTCGGCGTTTACGTGTCAGCGATGCCAATCACATTGGCTGACGGTGGAGAGAGAGGGAGTGGAAGAGAGAGGAGGAGAGAGAGGGAGAGAGAGAGGGAGAGAGAGAGGGAGAGAGAGTAGGGGGAAGGTCCGTTTCCTTCCTGAAGTTTAACTTCCACAAAAAACAAAAAAAAAAGACCTTATGAGGACGAAATTACATGAGGTTAGAAGCGCTGGAAACCTAGTCCATAACAATGAATCGTTTACATGTGCGTAATATTGTTCCCTGTGTAATGGGTGATTAAATATATTGATTAATTATACAGGAAGGGGGGCATGGCCTGTACTCGGCTCTCTGGTTGAATGTGATCACATCTCACTCAAGCCAAAGGGACGAGGGGCACAGACAGCGCCTTATAGCCTCTTCAAGCCACAGAAATTCCATCAATTGGCAGACAGACAGACAGACAAAAATGAAATATATATATAATAACAATAATTACAAAATAAAATGTATATATGAATAATCTAATAAATAAAAAATAACATAAATGAACAACTAAAATGCAATAAAATTGAAATTAAATCAATAAATAATAAGATGAAATATATATTCAAAGAAACGAGATTGAAATATTCAATAGTGATAAAACAAACAAAACGAACATAAGAAATGAAAAATATAATATAAAACAAAATAAGATTGATAATAAACACATAAAACAGAACAAATAAAAAAAATGAATAAATTATATAAACAAAATAAGAAAAAATAAAAAACAAAACAGAATAAAACCAAACCAAACAAAAACAAAACAAAGTGTGACAAGTACCCCCCCGGACACACAAACCGTCATTGCCTACAACCAAAAATCGCGCTCACCCTTCCATTCCAGCATCGTCGCTGGGTCGTGCACATCTCAATACGATAAATAACAACTCATTCATTGCCCCAATTATGGATCGATAGCTTTAATGGCACGTTAAAATCAATCTCCCACATCTGCAGAGCGTCGTTTAATAAATACACGGGGCAATTTGTAATACATTATAACAATCGAAATAGTTTGTAATATATGCATACATGTGATACGTCAGTACAATTACCGTAGTACAATGTCATGCGCGATCTCTCTTCTCTGTGTGTGTGTGTGTGTGTGTGTGTGTGTGTGTGTGTGTGTGTGTGTGTGTGTGTGTGTGTGTGTGTGTGTGTGTGTGTGTGTGTGTGTGTGTGTGTGTGTGTGTGTGTGCGCGCGCGCACGTACCTCTAAAAGAAGATGTGAGAGATAGAGAGATAGATGAAGAGGAATAAGGGGGTTAATGGGGATGAGGGGGAGAGTGAGTCGGGGGGGGGGAGAAAGTAAGAGTCGAGGGGTGGGGAAGAACGAAAGTCGGGGGTGGGGGAGTGAGAGTCATGGATGGGGGGCGAGTCAGGGTGGGGGGCGAGTCAGGTTGGGGGCGAGAGTCGGGGGGAGGGAGTGAGAGTCAGGGGTTGAGGGAGAGTCGGGGTAATGAGAGTCGGGGGAGGGGAGAGGGAGAGTCGGGGTAATGAGAGTCGGGGGAGGGGAGAGAGAGAGTCGGGGGGAGAGAGTGAGAGTCAAGGGTAGGGGGGGCGAGAGCCGGGGGAGGGGAGATAAAGGGAGTTAGGAGAGAAAGTCGGGGGGAGAGAGGGAGAGTCGGGGGGAGAGAGGGAGAGTCGGGGGGAGAGAGGGAGAGTCGGGGGGAGAGAAGGAGAGTCGGGGGGAGAGCGATAGTCGGGGGAGGGGGTAGACAGTCCCCCCCCCCGACTCTCTCTCGGGGAAAGCGAAAAGGGGGGGAAGGAGAGATGGAGGAGGAAAGAGAGGCGGAAATATAAGCTTGTGTATTTACACATACACACTGGTGCTAGCTATGATTGGTATCTTTCATTAGTGCAGTTTGAAGTTAACGACGTGCAATAAACTGTTAATGGACATGAAACGGTAAATATATTCATCTTATTAGTTGTGGAGAAGGCTGGAGTACGTGCGCGCACACACACACAAACACACAAACACACACACACACACACACACACACACACACACACATTCTTGGGTTCTTCCTTAGAATCTATTTTGGTGTAAAAACACTCATTCTTCAAACCGGACCTCTTAATAAAAAAAGAGCATCTTGAGGGAGAAAAGAGCCCAAACCAGTTCCAAAGAGAGTTGAGATTCTAAAGAGAGCGTCTTTAGAGACTCGGAAGAGAGCGTTTCGAGAGAATCCAAAGAGATCATGTATAAAGACTCATAAGAAAGCGTGAATAGACTCAAAAAAGAGCGTATATATATAGACATAAAGAGCTCGTATAGATATTCCAGAGAGAGCATATTGAGAGACTGACAGGAGAGAAGAGACCAAACCGGTTCTGGCCCCGGTTGCTGTCATCGGTCCCCGGACATCGGGGCAGTTGTGCGCTTTACGGGTGTTGAA